>NW_009603687.1:25322-26196 GCF_000690535.1 Cariama cristata
TGGCCATGGGCAGCCTCCTGCCAGCCCCACTCCTGCGCTGCCAGCAGCCCCAAGGCCAGGCACCAGCAGGGGCAAGGTAGCCGCCAAGAGCAAGAGGACAGCACTGGCAAGGAGAGAGGTTTTCAGGGCCAGGCACTCAGCTGAGGGGAGCTGCTCACCGCGGGGCACCGTGTGCCCACAGCACGCTGACATTCGTGCCAAGGCAGGCATGCAGTGCCCAAACCCCGGCATGGCAGGAGGACGGTGCCCAGGGATGGCTCATGCACCGAGGGGCTGCCCCGGTCAGAAGCCACCCCAGAGCCAGGCAGGGAAGGTTCAGGACTGGCATGGCCCAGCTCAGTGCAGGTTCTCCTTCAGTGCTTGGGACCACCTCACAGACTGCTTGGGCATCAGACAACAAGGCCCTTGTCCCCCTCACTCCTACCCTGCCCTGGAGCAGCACTGGTTGGTGATGGACCCACACAGCTCTCACGTGCGCCGCACCCCTCCAGAAGCCCCTCCAGCACGATGCCGAGAGCGGACGTCTTCTCTTTTTTGTTTTCAGCCCAGTTACACCCCACAGGCCCATGGGGTAGCCTGGTGGCTCCCGCGGAGGAGAGCTGGCCCGGCTCACCAGCCGCTGGCAGCAGTTGACATCCTCCTCTTGGGAAATGCCAGCCCAAGAGATTTATTCGGGATCCATCCTGATGGAGGATGGAAGAAAGCTTACTTCACCCAGAGAATAAAAATCTCTTTCCAGGTTCCCATCTCCAGCCGGAGCAGAGACCACCCAGCAGCACAGATGCAGATTTGTGCTACTGACAGATGAATTTATCAGGCTGGAAGATGCTGCTTCTGTTCCTGGTCCAGCAGAACGGAGGACTCTTTACCACAC
>NW_009603687.1:26210-27064 GCF_000690535.1 Cariama cristata
GGTGCTGCAGCGAAACATCTGCCAGTCCCTGCGTGCAGACGGGAGCGCTTGTCCCCTTCCAGCCCTCAGCCAGGCCAGCAAAACCCGCAGCATTGCTGGACCGAAAAAACAGAGAGGTCTCCCAGCAAGAGGGGTATAGAGCCAGAACGGCTGGCAAGGGAGTCATGGCCATGACCCGTGCCGACAACAGAGTTGAGTCTCCTCAGTCACAAATGCCCCATGGGGTTTCAGGTGAGACATTTGTTTTCTGTGGCTTGCTCTTCCCCTCTCGCCCTCCCAAACGTGTTCTGTGCCAAATGCTAATTCCTGGGGTCATGCACCATGTCTTTATTAATCACACATGCAGAGCAACGGCCTTCCGATCGCCCCGATGTGCCAGTCACAAGGCAACCTTCGCAGCACCCAACAGCTCTTGGTGTTAATGGTCCCATCCCGGTACCTCTGTACCTGTGAGAGCCGCCCATCACCTGGGTAACTTCCTCTTCCAAAACCCCTAACGTGCAATTGCCACTTTTACCATCTTAACTTAGAGTGACACAGGCAGAAGCCAGCCTTTAGGGATGTGATGACGTCCCCAACACTTTATTTTTAAACTCAGCAGTCAGAATGTTTCCATTCAGGCTGCACATTTAACGAGCTCATGAGGGAGAGTGACAGCCTCGGCAGCCTGGCTCTGCTGCAAGTTACTGTGCTGGGGACCACCCTCCAGAATGAAAGCGGGTACCTGCCATGCATTAGCTCATCTCCGCACATCCCAGTGTGCAAAGCACTTTGATGTGCCTCAGCAGCCAAAATTCACTCTAGGAGACTGGCCGAGCCTACACAGGCTAGACAAAAAATGTGAAAGCCACCGC
>NW_009603687.1:27076-27595 GCF_000690535.1 Cariama cristata
AGTTTCCAGGAAAACAAAAAAAAAAAAAAAAAAAAACCACAACAACAAAAAAAAAACCCAAAATGGAAAATAAGACTCATCATTCCCTGCTGAAAACATAGGCTTTGTTTTCGCTGTGCTACAGCAGCCCCTGGGAATGCTCTGGCCCACCCAGGATGGCAGGGACCCCCACCCAGAGCCAGCAGCCATCCCACATGGGCTGAAGCTGCTGCAGCCGTCCTGGGCAGCTCCTTCCGCCAGACAGCACATCCACCCCCACTTCCCACCCGTGACATAGCACACGTCTGCCAGCCACGTCCTGCCAAAGTTCCTCTCACGACGGAGGAGATGCTTCCCTGCGGCTCTGCTGATGCCCCAGGCAGAACAAGCACTGCCAGCCATTCAGCACAGGGCAAGCAGCAGCCTCACCCATACACACATCCCACTGCCAGGGTGAAGCCCCTGGCATGCCCCCTCATGCTGGGAGACCCTCATGGCCTGGCGAGTGGCAGTGGGCACCTGGTGCTCACCCCAGCAGCT
>NW_009603687.1:27627-28024 GCF_000690535.1 Cariama cristata
TCCCTCCCGCAGCCCCATCACAGCATGGATGTGCCTGCGCGGCTGCCAGGGGACACCGTTCTGTGCCGAAGGGAAGGGAAATGTCCTACGGGACACCCCATCACACCAAGGTCAAGAACACAAACATCAGGGGCCCGACCAGCTCCTGCACAGCTCTGCACCCCAGAAAAACTGCTGGTTTGGGGAGTCGCAGTTATCCCAAAACTGCCTGCCCTCCCACCCCTCCCAAAGCATCACAGACAATGTCTTCCAGCCCACAGCACTGCCCAGCACCTCACCTTCCCCTTCCCACACAATCCCAGGCTGAAAGAGCCAACAAGAAGCCCAGCCATGATTCGGGTCCTCTCGCCTCAGGTGGTCCCCGCTGCAGCGGCCCAGAGGCAGCCCTGCCGGCATG
>NW_009603687.1:28055-28631 GCF_000690535.1 Cariama cristata
GACTGCACCCCGCGGCACCCTGCCACAGCTCGTGGTACCCGGCACAGCCGCCTGCCTCCTGTCCTGCTACAGGTCAGCTGGATCCCATCTTCTGCAGCAACCTTAGCCTGCTTCCAGCTTGCTTTTTCCCTCGCTGACCATTTTCTAATGCCTGGTTTTAGAGCCAGCTTACTCCAGGGGCAGGAGAAGGAATGTGTAATGCTATATTAATCTGCAACTCCCCTGATGCATCCTGTGGGCCTGCAGGCTTTACCGCTTCGTGCTTAAGGAGAAAGGAATTCAGCAGGTCAGCTCTTTGAGAGGCAGAAACAAATTCCAATTTCGAGGTGTTAATGGGGAAAAAATACTGAAAGGTCTTGTTCTCATTAGTGCCTAGACAAAAAGGGGGGACAGCACTGGGTTCTGCCCCTCTTTGAATCACCAGGAAACCCACCCCAGTGCCCGAAACTGAAGGGGTTCCAGGAGCTGGCACTCACGGAAAACACACAAACTGCAGAGAGCGTCTCCCACGGCAGAGTCTCGGGCAGAGGGAAGGACCTGGCACACATGGGGACAAAGGCTGAAACGCCGTGGCAG
>NW_009603687.1:28662-31671 GCF_000690535.1 Cariama cristata
GCCTGGAGGCACCTCTCGTCTGCACGAAGTGGCAGTGCCAGCACACAAAGCACTGGGTCCCTCGCTGAGCCTGGCTCCTGCCATCACCACAGGTCACTAGCGGATCTTCTGCGGGGTATTGGAACAGGAGACCTGGCTGTGTTGGTTTACATTACAGCACTGATCACAATTAACTTTAAGTTTGCTCTGTTCACCCTAAGCTGTTTGGGGCAAGAGCGTCCCGGCACATGGCGTATGCGGCAGACGGAGCTCCATCAACTGAAGGTCATTTGTAGGAGAACACACGCCAGATCTCTCTGCCGCAAACCAGCGTTAACGCCATGAAAGCTGGCACACCTAAGGACAGCAGGTCCAGCCCAGTAGATTACCGGGCAGCCTGGCCTTCTCACCTTGAAGAAGTATTTTCCAGCATTTTCCCCTCACAGGAGAGTGCCGCAGTCGGTGCAATGGGCTCAGGGAGCTCAGCCTGACACTTCTGGAGCTGCTGGGGCTCAGCTACACCATGTGCAAGAGTTTCCTCTTGAAATACTTTCAAGCAGGCAGGGGATGTGAAGATGGCTGCTTATAGTTTTCCACTGAGTATTGAAGAGAGTTCACCTTTGCATAACAATTTTTAAAGACTTACTTTCTGTAAAGATCCTTGCTAACAAATTGCTCATTTAAAAATGCATGGGACATAAGTTTTGCGAAGCCATTTAGCAGACAGCGGCTTATCTGAGTGGCGGCAACGCTTCCTTGCAACACTCATCCAGCTCTGATTTACAGTTCACTCAGAGAACAAGTCCATGCACCCTAAAGCTTGTGCAGAATGAGGTCTCTCTGCACCGCAAACAGGAGCGGCAATATATTCACAAAGGACTCAAACCTGAGCTGATGTAATACCGTATAATAAAGTCACTTACTTCAGCGATGCCGTGCCCAAATACTGTGCTGATGGGCACGTTAGCAGCACCAAAAGAAAGCCGGAATGTTCCACCCCAATGCTGCTGTCAAGAGAGGTCTGAAAGGCCATCAGAAAGTTAGTTGTTAAACTGCACAAGGGAAAACTTAGCAGATGCTGCACATCTAGAAGGCTGTTCCCAGGTCTTGGGTCATTAATGCCTCTAAAATGAATGACCTGCAAACAGCTCAAACTCCTTTTCAGACTTTGGAAGGAGCAGCTCTGCAGCAAGCAGCTCAGACCCAGCTACCCCAGGAGCACACTTGGCTGCAAGTCCCTGGGGAATAAAAACGACCTTTGTACCCACAAGACAGGACGCGACTGTGGTCTTGACCAAGGGTCTAGGTTCACACAGGAGAGATGATTTGAGAGCCTTCCTGGAAAACAAAGACTTTCCTCCAGCAATCACATCAGTAAGCGCAAGCCACGGCGAGGAACGCAGCGTGGCTGCGTCGCCATCCGCACCGCGTGGGGAGAGCCCAAGAGCAGCCAAACCTGATCCCCTGCCACAGGCACACGCTTCACACCCCATCTGCTTCTGGATGCCACTGCCGGGACACGACAGAGGTTCCTTGTACAGCTCCGGTGGGTGTCGAGCCCAGGTGTCCCTCCCTGACTGCCCCATCCCGCTCAAGCCATCGCTCTCCGCTTCCCTTCCATGTCCCCGCACGGGCTCCGGGGGACACCCCTGGGGTGTCACCTCTCTGCTCCAGGGTGCACTCCCTTCCTGCCCCATAACTGAAGGGCTCCCTGAAGAACAAGTCCCACTGGGATGAGCGGGATAACACCACACAGACCCTGGCAGGCTGGGCAAGGGCTCCCAGCCGAGCACAATGTAAAGCCTTTGTCTGTAAAGGCAAAAGGGCGAACTTCGCTCCAGATGAGCTCCGGACACAGCGCAGAAGCCACGGCAATCGCTCAGCCCCATGCGCGGCTCCTCCTGAGTGCCTACACTATCCTCCCCCCCATGAAATCAGGAGTGCTTATCCCTTTCAGTGAAGCTCCGGACACAGGAAAGCACTGCACTCTTTTATAGCCCTCTGCCTTCTCCCTCTACAAATAGCCCTCCTGCCAGCCTTTCAATGCGCTGCATTGCAGAATGCTGAAGCAACATCAGGATATTTATTTATTTTTTAAAGTTTCCAGCAACAAGCCAGGCTTCATTGCAACTCGCACAAACAAGCCGGTCTGGCACCACACAGACCTGCCACACGTCATGGAAACCAAATAAGAACCACGTTCACTTTCCCCAGTTGTTTCTTGATAAATCTCTTGCCCCCTTGCCAGCACAGAGCCCACCTGAGAGGGCAGGGCTGGATCTCCACTGTAGAGACAGCCACCAGCTGCCCAGCCTCTGACTCCAGGACTGTTTAGGAAGGGGGGGAACCCTGCCATGATTACTGTCACTATTTATTCTGGTCAGGGAGCCGTAGGAGATCGTGCATCCTATTGCTGCCAAGAACAGCGGTGCAAGAGTCGGGCTTGGGAGAGAAACAGCTGCCAGGGCGGTGCAGCACCTGAAGGATGGAGGATCAGAGCCCTGGTCCCTCAGGGGCTGGAGCCCAGCCCCAATGCCTGCATGGGGATCAGGGCAGCCACGCACCCGCCATGCCGCGGTACCACGCCCCCGCCATGCCCTGGTACCATCTGCCCCCGGGCTCGGCTCCGGGATAGAAGCGAGGAGCTGGCAGGGCATCCTGCCGTCCTTGGGACAGGAGCACTCGCAGAGTGCTCAGAGGCTGGAGGAGGACTGCTGCCAAGAAGGATAGTTCAGGTGAGCCTCCTCCTGCTACAAGACCCCCTCCAGTCCCACGTGGCTCCTCCTGGGCTAATGCTCAGAGAAAAGCACTCGGAGCAGGGCTGTAGCACTGGTCATGCCTTACCTTTGGGCCTGGAGACCTCGGTAGCATTGGGAGCCGTCATGGCAATGCAGACATCGTCCTGGGGAAACTGGTCACATTTGAGCATCTCAGGCCAGAAGAAGCCAAAGAACTGCATGACGGGCTCGCAGGAGTCACGCACGGCCTCGCAGAGCCAGCGGCATGGGTAGACGGGCCGATCCAGACAGA
>NW_009603687.1:31722-31964 GCF_000690535.1 Cariama cristata
AAGAGGGAGCAGAGGAAGACCTGAGTACCCATGTGGCAGTTCTTGTTGAGCAGTGGCACCCAGCTGCTCGCCTGGTGCTTCACCTCAGCCATGGTCTCGTGGTCCAGTAGGTTGGGCAGCACCATCTTGTCATAGCCCACGCTGTGACAGAGCCGCAGGTCGGCGGGGATGGCCACGCACTGGTGGGGTTTGGCGTAGAAGCGCCCACCTGGGTAGGGGCCCAGGTCGGACTGGTAGCTGAC
>NW_009603688.1:0-1251 GCF_000690535.1 Cariama cristata
GGAAAGGGGAAAGATTTTTTTGTGGAAAGGGGAAAGTATTTTGTGGGAAAGCAAAAGATTTTTCTTGTGGAAGGGAAAAAGAATTTTGTGGAAGGGAAAAAGGATTTTTTTTGTGGAAAGCAAAAAGATTTTTTTTTTCGGAAACAAAAAGATTTTGTGGAAAAGTTGGGGTTTTTTTTTTTGGAAAAAGCCCAAACCAAACCACATCAGGGTTGAGCAAACCCCCCCGCCGGGATCATTCCGGTGCGGTTCCGGCTGATTTCCGGCAAATCTCACCTTTCATTTCCAGCATCACCGATTCGGGAACATCTTCTCCTTCCGCTTCCTTCCGTAATTCCAGCCTCTTCTTCCAGTCGTCTTCGGTGGGAACGATCACCACCACCTTACGGGAGAAACCCTTGAAGGCCAGGAGCTTCCGGCGCTGCCCCGAGTTGTAGACGTTGCACTACCGTAAAAAAAATAAAAAAATCCATTATATTTCCAAAAAAACCCGAGATTTTTAGGGACGCTGACGGGTTTTGGGGAATTTTTTGGGGTGGGTACGAGGGTACCTGGTCGAGAATGAAATTCCTTTTGGCTCGGGGAGCGATCTGAACCAGCTTGCTAAGGCACTGAGCAGCTTGCTGGATTAACTGGTCTCTGCTCTTGGCGTCCAACTCTTCCACCTCCGGGCCCTTCGCCTGCCCAAGAGGGAAAAACCAGGATTAAACGGGGAAAAAAAGCAGGGATTTGGGTACGGCGAGGGGGTTTGGGCTCGCGCCGGTAACCCCCCGCTGGAAATCGCCTCGGAGATTTGCCGCCGTTTGAGGTGAAACCTTTCGCGGACCGGGAAAAACGAAATAAAATCCCCAAATCCAAAGCAGGGGGAGAAAAAAAAAAAAACAAAACCACAAAAAAAATTAAATAAAACTCCTGAAATGGGATTGGGGGCGCAGGGGGGGGCTCACCCTCATTTGGTGCAGGACGGTTTCTGTTCCCAAAATGTTGTATCGCTTCTCCCGGTTTTCCTGGCTGTGGTTTTGTGCCCATTGGGTTTTCCCGGAGCCCGGCAGCCCGACCATCAACAGAACCTGGCGGGGAACGCAAAAAAAAAAAAATCCGAAAACTGAAATAAACGGAAGAAAAAGGGGGCAGAACCTGAGGGAAAAGCTAAAAAATAATAAAAGAACGGCGAGAGCGGAGCGCCGGTGGCGTTCCCGCCGGCCGGAGGGGGATTCTCACCTCGAATTCCTCCGTGGGTTTTGGGGGGAG
>NW_009603688.1:1270-2022 GCF_000690535.1 Cariama cristata
CGATCCTCCACGGGGACGGCGTGGATGAAGACGAAATCCTCGGGAACGGGGAAGAAAGGTTCTTCTTTCTGCCCAAAATTGAGCTCCACCACGCAGTTTTTGCAGAGGACGTGGGGGAGGAGGGCTCTGTCGGCGAGGGAACCTTTCCCGATCTGGAACGCCGTCCCCACCGCTTCCCCGTTCTTGGAGAAGGAAAGTTCCACCAGCTCCTCGCCCTCAAAATTCTGCGCCGTAAACAACACCCGGTGTCGGCAAAAAGATTAAAAAACACCCCAAACCCCCTCTCTTTGCGGTTTTTCCCCCCATTTTTTTGCCCCGCTGACGGCAAAGCGGGCGCCGAGGTCGGTCGACGCTTACCGCAAAGCAGCCGATGACATCGTTCTCCCCGAAGGTTTGGCCAAATTCCTCAAACCGCCCGTTTTCCACCTTCAGCCCTCGTCCGTCTTAGCCGTAAGAGAACTCGTCCTCCCCTGGAACCGGGGCAAATCCTCGTTAGGGTCGTTAACGAAGCGGAGGGGGGGAAACGACGTTTGCCGATCCCCCGGGCGAGGGGGTTTTGGGGAAGGGAGGGGAGGGCGTTACCCAGTTGGGAGTGGGAGAAATCCACGGACCATCCCACGCGGAAAAGGGGAACCTCGGGGCTGCCCTCCTTCACCGGGAGGTACTGCGTCACCTGCGGGGAGCAGAGAGAAAAAAAATTGGGGTACGGGGTGGGAGGATCCAACCGGAACGGAGTCGTTTTACCGAAAACG
>NW_009603689.1:0-290 GCF_000690535.1 Cariama cristata
GCTCCCGGGGTGCTGTGGGTGGGTGGATGGGGTGCAGGCTGTGGGGATGCACGTGGGGACTGCGGGTGCCTTTGAGCCTAGAGCCCCACGGAGCGATGCTAGAGAAGACCTCGGTCTCCCCTTGGCAGTACCCCTAGGACCAGGGCAGGGTGAGGAGCCTGACCGAGGGAGGAGCGATATCATCTTGGTTTTCTTCTGCCCTTTTTTTCCCCCTCCCTGCATCCTCTCAAAGTTCTTTGTTGATTGCGAATTGTTATCATGAAAGCGCATCCAACGCTGCAGTAGCAGAT
>NW_009603689.1:300-648 GCF_000690535.1 Cariama cristata
GGCACGGCCGCTGTAACTCGTTGCAGGCTGTGCTGCCTGATAAAGTCCTGCGGCAGCTGCAGATGAAAATAAAAATGCTAACGCGGGGGGATTTATCACGTTAAGCTATCTCAGCCCATCGCTTCCTGCTCGTCAGAGCTCTCGCTGGAGGCACCGGGACGGCTGCGGGGCTCTGCAGCCCAGGCTTGGTGGGGGGATTTGTGCTGTTGGACCCCGGCCGGCCAGGCACTCGCCCCTCCGGAGCCGGGGAGATGCCCCACCGGAGGGGCTGAGCCGGGGTGCACGGGGTGCGGGAGGCCCGGTATGACCCCACATCACCCTTTACCGACTGTTGTTAACGAGGGGGCT
>NW_009603690.1:0-666 GCF_000690535.1 Cariama cristata
TCTTTTCTGACAGGCTTGGATTTTAACACCAGGTACCAAAATGGGAAAAGTCAAAATAACATGCATGCTTTTTCAAGTTGCTTTCTATAAGGGACACTTAAAAAAAAAAAAAAGAAAGAAGTATTGATGTCGAAAGAATAGGGTTAAAAGTTACAAAGTGAGCAGTCATGCAAGCCTGTGCTGAAAATACAAAAAGTATCTAACGTTGAAGGAGAACAGCATGGAAAGCCCCAAAATAAAGAGGGTTGTGAATTTCTGTTTTACGATTTTATTGTTACTGACTTAGATACTTGCAGGAATTTGGAATAAAGCTCAAATAACAATGTGTCCTCAACTAACTTGAGGTAGTTATAATACTAAAAATCACACCCCTTTGTGAATAATGAGCATGCTAATCAAAACCCCTGCCAAAATGCCTAAATCACTGAGCTTGCACAATCTTGGCTGCATACGCACAATGTAGGTTGACACAGAAATTGTATTTTACCAATCAGCTATGACTTATAGTTATAAATGTTGAACGCTTACTGATACAGGTGTGCTGGCTGGTGTTAAATGCCTGACACCTGATTCTGCAGAATTGAATTAAAGACAAGTATCTTGACTCAATATGTTGGTGTTTTGCACACCGGGTGAAGACCAGCTTTGGAAGATGGGACAGGCAAC
>NW_009603691.1:0-12882 GCF_000690535.1 Cariama cristata
CCGGCCCAGCCTTAAACGGTGACATGTACAAATTAAAACCTGGTGTTGCATTGGTGGCTTTCAACTGATCACTGACATGGTCTGTTTTGAAATGAATGCTTTTCAAAGACTGAAAAAAAAGCTCATATGTAATGTTTTTATTTTTTCTATATCTATGTGATTCCTTTAATATGGGAGTCTGTTTCCATTGTAAACACAGAAGAATACATACCTTAAGCTCAATACTTTCATCAATAGCGTATACAAGTCTTCCTTACAACCTCTGGAACACACATATAACTGTCATAGAAATGTAATTACTGGGAAAAAATAAAAAGCAAGACAGACTCTGTAGTGTTTATTAAAATTGTATCTCCACATTTTCTGCATTTAAATAGTTACTGATGACCCCGGTTATTTGACCTTTTATTTTATTTAGATACTTGCTCCACTGCTACATCAGGAACTTCATATCATTAAAGTTTCTTATTACCTCCCAGACCATTGGGTATGATTTTTGGGTATGTCACTCAAAGGATCTTGCCGTTCTCAGGAGATAGGTGTGGAAGCAACACTGCTACTGAGTAAGATTCCTTTGGTTGAAAATGTGCTGTACTTAATTATTGATTTGGCTAGCAGCAAATATAGAGTGACAGCTAAACCACAGATAACACACAATTTGAGTGAAAAAAACAATATAACAATTGAAATGAATGAAAGGAATGTGTTGTATGTGGAATAACAGTTCCGTTTTTTAAATGTATTACATTGCTTTACTAAATGTTATATTTTGAGCTTGAAAACACTTTTTTTTCAACATGAATTTTCTCTGGAAGTGCATATGTTTACCATTTCAATAGTGTGAAGTACACTTGCACTGTGCTTCACTTAAGAAATTATGAGGATCATCAGTATTTAATGGATATTGGAAGATATAACACCATTCATATAATCAAGATAGGACTGTTAGTGTAAACATTCTTACACATCATGCACTTCTAGATAAATATAATCCTTCCTTCTGAGTTAAAGGTATCTGATCTAGGTAATAATTCATAAAATGTTGGGATTAAACAATGTATATCTTCTGACTTTCAGGAGGGCTGTTGGTCATTTCTATAATTTACTAAAGCGTGGCCAAGTAGGAAGTTAGTGACAATTTTTGGATTGTTTTCTCCATCAAATGTAAATAAGAATATAATGTTATAATGGACTTCTGGCCACCTAGACTAATCTTCTGCCTAATTCAGATAATGGAATTTCTAGAGGTGATTGTTCATTCAAACTCATAAGTCTGTTGCTGAGCTAGAAAGTGTCTTTTTGAAGAACAAACCAAGACAAACACACACACACTTCCCCAAATACATACCTCTGTTTTAAAGAACACCAGTAATGGAGAGTACTCTACAACCTATTTGAAAGTGTTCCAGTGGTCTATTTTTAAAAACATTTACTTTTAAAACCCACGCAGTGTATCCAGCTCCAATTTCTGCCACTGGTGTTTGTTTTTTGGGGTTTGTTTTGCTGTTGTTGTTGTTTGGTTGTTTGTTTGGTTTTTTTAAGTAAAAATCTTCTCATTTGCTAGTATTTTCTCCATGTGAGAATGGTGATCAAGTGATCTCGTAATATTTAGCACATTCAGTACAAATAGTGAAGTGCAAATTTAGCATTTCATGTCCATTCAGGGGAATAAAACAGGATCTTCAAGTAAGGAGACTAAAGGGACACCAAGAGAGCCAAGGTTAACTAATTTTCAAACTCAGTCAAACATTCACAAAAAGTACTCCTCACTTCTTGCTCAGCTGAGTTCAGTACTTCTGAAGGATAGCATGCCCTCTGTTGAAAATGTAGCTTTGTACTTCTATGTTGTCTTTAGTTTACTTACTTTTATCAGGTAGTGACACTCCCAAAGAAGAGCTCTAACATACAGAACTTTTAAAAATTTCAGTTTCCTAATAAAGTCAGAATACAAAGCTCAATGTGACTCCAGCTTCAAGGTTCAATGCAGGTAAATTAAAATCTCTCCAATGATTTCAATCCAAAATTAAATATAACCAGAAAAATACTGTAATAATGATAAGGACATAAATGTGAGTGAACAAGCAGCAAGTGTACTGATTTATGAAATGATTGTGTGAAATATTTATTTGCAGAATGTAAAATAAAGTAAAATAATCTGTTCCCTCAAAACCAGTGCTACATCTAGTAGTTTGTCACCTCCTACTTGACACTCCTTCATCTATCGCAGACAACAAAAGATTTAGACCATACAGACCAGATAGAAAATCTGATTTTCATATATTAACTTTGAGTATTCTTGAACAATCTGATTTTAAACGGCTGTGGATGTTGGGCCTTCATCACTTTTCTGCACAGACTCTTTCAATCCTAATAGTTGATGTTCTATTGTAATAACTTTTGAAATACATTTATAAAGAATGGATGTTTTCCAATTCCAACATGAGAGGGAGAAATTGAAAGACTGCAAATTTTACAATAAATTATCTTCCTGTCTGTGGTCTTCCATCTCTTCCAGGTATTACTAGTTTTTCCAAACAGTGTGGTTATTCTTTGGTGAAGGATATAACTATGTTCCTTCCCCCTTAAAACTGTTCTACTAAAGCAAAGAAGGAACTGCTTTGTCTTTGAAAAAAAAAAGGACATAGCAAGAGATACATGTGCAATTTAAGCTGTGAAAAGTGAGAATGCTTACCTCTTTATGACTGCCTATAAGAAAAGCTTATTCTTCATCAGAAATTAAATGTATTAGTATACCTTCAAGATGGTCTTGTATTCATACAAGCCCGTACACCTGTCTTAGTCTGTGTACAAACCCCAAAACAGACATAGGAAGCAGTATTTCATCCTATAGCACTGTTCCTTAAGATCCCTGAATAAATTGGTAACATCTGGCTACATTGTTTCTGCATAAATATTCTCAATTATTTTAGTACCTGATATTATTTGTTACAGTGCTATGAATGTGTATATTCCTGGACATCCTATGTCTGCCTGCTTAGCTCACCTGGAAGTAGAATTAAGTTTTTCTTGCATGAAAGAATAGTCATTTTTTAAAGCATTCCAGGCTTAAAAAATTATACCTTTTAAAGAAATGCCAAGTGAATAATTCTGTAGTGGTGAAAAGCAACATATCTTCATTGTTACCCAAGTAAAAAATTTTTATCTAGAAGATTAATATTTTTTTCTAACATAATCCATCGAAGCCTGTAAAGCTGGTGTAAAGATTTTGGGAATCAGGCCACAATACGATTGTTGTAATTTAGATTATATTCAGTCCCTCAGGACTTGATTGTGCTTCTAGGCACAGCCTTCAGCAAGAAATAGCGTGTAGACTGTGTCATCCGAAGAGGTAGTATGCCTTAAAAATACACCTCTGAAGTACAATTAACTCCTTGTTCATACATGAATTCAGCTTGTCAAGAGGCTTTTCTTATTCTCAGTGTTCTACATCCAACTCCCAGTGACAAAAGGATCTAGAAGTTGTGGACATATGGGTCTGAATTCCTGCCACCTAAATTAGGTGCCTAATGTAGGAAAAGAGCTATACTAGACCGTTTATATTGCTAAAAGGAAAAATGGGAAGTGAAAAAGTAACCTCCAGAAAGAAGAGTCAGTCCACATAAGGTCTGATTTACTTTCCGGAGGTGTCTTTCATGAAGAAATTTCCACATTAACAGTGAGAAGGAAGAACTAATGCTGCTTAAAGCACTAGGACATTCTCAGAAGGGTTTTTTGAGCAGAAAGCTGCGATCACACACTACATTGTCTTTTCTGATCCATGTTAGCTAATATCACTTACAATGACTTATCCCTTTTCCTAAGCTGGCAGCATTTGGGATCCCAGTATCCATTCAGCTCCAAACAACCCTACAGCACCCATGGCTTCGTCATGTTATAATTGCTTTCAGTTAAACTTCCTCCAAGGCTTCCCTTGTCATACTTGACAACCAAACTACTCTTTATCTTATAGATACTGTACCTTTCTTCCCTTTTCATTATTGCAGGAGAAGGGAAATCCTAGTATGTCTTGTAAGCTGGCACATGAGAAAGAATCTTATTGCATGTACAGTGCCTGCCTGGGATGGAGCTAACTTTCTTCATAGCAGCTGGGATGGTGCTGTGCTTTGTATTTGTGCTAAAACAGTGTTGATAACACACCAGTGTTTTTGCTTTTTCTGAACAGTGCTTGCACAGCATCAAGGCTAACTCTTTACCCAACACCCACCCAGGGTGTAAGCTGGAGATAAGCAAGAAGTTGGGAGGAGACAAAGCTGTGACAGCAGACCCAAACTGACCAAAGAGATATTCCATACCATATGATGTCATGCTCTGAAATAAAACCTCAAGGAAAGGAGGAGGAAGAGGGGACATTTGTGGTTATGTTATTTGTTTTCCCAAGCAGTTGTTATGTATTCTGAGGCCCTGCTTCCCAGGAAGTGGCTGGACATCTGCCTGCCAATAGGATGTAGTGAATGAAAGAATCCTTTTCCTTTGCTTGTGCACGTAACTTTTGCTTTCTTTCTTAAATTGTTATTATCTTGATCCACAAGTCTTCTGGTCTTCCTTTTATTTTCTCCACATCCCACATTAGAGGAAAGTGAGTGAGTGTCAGGGTGGGTGTTTGGCTGCTGGCTGGTGGCAACCCACTACTTTGCAGAACAATGCCAAACCTCAAATACCTAAAATAAAGAGTAAAAACCAGTCAATTTAGCAGAGAACATTCATAATTCTTCCTTTATATTAAGTTACCACTTTACTTAATGTTGAAAACCAAAGCAAGATAAACCCCAAATATTTTGAAGTTGTCTTATTTTTTTTCCCAAATGCAATTCTAAGCTGGAATTGTATTTTGAATAATAATGTCAAATTGCAATGACTGAAAATCTTAGTGTTGCTACTGTACACTATAATTCTATTTGGTTTCAACCTGATAATTAGTACTATTTCACCTAGGAAAAAATCCAAACACTACTTCTGAGTATTGTTTAAGTTTGCATTGTTTTTTAAAAGAAGTTTCTATGTATCTATTCTGCAGTACAAAATACACAGCCAGCCATCACATAATCCGAAGATCAACACTAATTTCAAGTGAAAGCACAAGAAACTTACCTTGCAGACTCATCATATGTGCCATTTCCACCTGCTAACTAATCAATACAATTCTGGTACTGTAAGTAATTTTCATCTGATTATTCAAATGAAATAAGCAAATGTAGTGTGTTGCACATTCCATTCAGAGAACAGAAAGTATGGAATAGCACCTTTGGCCATACTTCATTTTCAGATACAAAAAAGGCACTTCATACAAAAAGAAGAGTGCAGAAGTCCCTCCAAATAGGAGGTCTAGAGACTGCTTATAGCTCATCTGGTACCCTGGGGAGAAATACAAGTATTGTGATGAAAAATATGCAAGTTAGATTCCAGTCCTGCTGTGAGATCTACCCAGGTACGACCTAGAGCGTGTACAGAATCCATCTAAATCAATGCCATTCTGTCAGGACACAGGAGAAGTCCCACATGGATTACACTTGAAGGTCTGGATCTGGTCAAAAGATCATGAAATAAACAGCTGAAAATGAACAAGAGATGGCATGAATGAACTATATAATCAGCCTCCTTAGGAAAAACAAAAAGCCTATATTGACTATATTGTCAAAGAAATGAGTTAAAGCTGCTATGAAGATGCCTTATCATTTCCCTAGTAAGAGTAGGAATGAAGGTGATTAAACTGTATAGTTCACTCTGTGCCGTGCTAAAATGTTGAGCTGGTAAGGGAAATTTTTCTTTTGTTCTTCAAGGATGCATTTTATGAGGGGGTTTATATTTACTATTATGTATCAGGGCTCAAAAAATGTTTTTAGTATGTTTATCCATTTTAATTTCAATCAGAGATGGATAATAAATACAAAAGTAATTTTCAAATATGAAAAATACTAAATAAGTTGCTATATGTTTTTGCTTTTATTGTGTTTTCCATAGTTTAAAATTTCAAAATAAATGACAGAGTTGTTACCAGGCTGTAGAGGATTTTTTCCTGTCCTCCCTTGATTTATTGCTGCTGAGTGTAAACTGATCTGGAAACAAGGGAGAATTCCCCTGTGAAATGTTCTAAAATCCAAATTCCTCATGGAGAGGAGAAAAATATTTGAGCAGAAACAATCATCCTTATATGTATAAGCTTTGAATAATAACAGCCTGGTTTCTACTTTTTTTTTTTTGTTCATGATGGATCAATCCAGTGTGAAAGGAAACATAAAACCAGCACATATATAACCCAAATGTGCAACAGCAAAAGCTTTAACAAACCCTAATTATTCAGGTGGTTAAGGAACAAGCTAAATAGCAGCACTAGTACACTGTAAATTCTTGCGGCTGACACAGAAGTGGTTATGACAGCTTTCACATTATCTCATTGCAGTATCAAGGCAGCAGTCGCAGCTGGCTCATATGTCAAAATGTGTCAGGACTTAAATGGTAAAACAGGAGTGCAACAGCAATTGGCTTTTCAATCAATAGCGCAATCAATATATTTCACAGATATTTTCCCATATCTAAATTACTCTGCAGAGATGAGGTAGCCTCACTGAGTGTTTATAAATCAATAAAGCACACAGCTAAAGGACATCTGCTCCTGTTCTTCCACTTCAAGGTGCAGTTTGCCTTTTATTTCCAACTCTTTTGGGGAAAAACAGCTCTCTTTTTGCACACACATAATTTTTGAGTTTTGTTAATAATTGTGTACTTCAGTTTTAAATAGATGTAAGGGGCAGTTTCTATAAGCAACAGAACTGAGAATTAGTAACATTCATTTCAGATTTGTAATATATATATGAACAGGTATTTTATATCACGTTACTTTTTTTTTCTAAACACAGTGCAACGCACACAATTTTGAAAGTCCCTCAACATTAGGCAATGCAATTTTTTCCTGTGCAATAGAATTCCAGAAGATTCTCAGTGATACTTTGTAGAACAGCTTCTTCCCAAAGCATCGTTGTTTTGATGATCTTCTTTCACTAATCTTTTCCGCTTTCAGTAGCAGACAGATAAAAGGTGATAGCTCACTACAATGTTGTTATATAAAATTATGGAATTTGCCTTCTGAATCTTTTATTGTTAGTGAACAAGTGACTACAGGTAAGAATATATATTTCAATGCCTATCGTCAGAATAATCCCATAAGAGAATATAATTTGATGATTTTCCTGTATATGACTACAACATATACATATACTATACTCATGCATATGTACCATTACATACTACACACAGAGATACATACAAATACATGTGAAGGATTGCAATGCTGGCATTAATTATATGAGCTAACGCATATAAGTGTTCGTTATTGTTATGTGCACCACACATTTTATTTTACAGTATTAAGAACTGAAAAATGTCTCGAAGTGTGCACTTTTAATG
Organism: Cariama cristata; assembly: GCF_000690535.1. Taxonomy (NCBI): domain Eukaryota; kingdom Metazoa; phylum Chordata; class Aves; order Cariamiformes; family Cariamidae; genus Cariama; species Cariama cristata. The sequence goes on from NW_009603691.1 coordinate 7,423, forward strand.
TAAAAAGACTTAATAAGTTTTAGCCCTATTCCTCTTCTGTTTGAAAATTATATCAGACATGAAACAGAGAGCAACAAAAACAATTACATCTTTCAGGTAAAACAGCCATATTCTGTCAAGAAGTACATAAACTCAAGCAAATTGCATTTCCTAATCTAGGTGTTCCATTAAAAATAGACTGTCACATTGGTGAACACCAACTAATCTTATCATGTTATATCTTTAGCTCACATGCTGTGTTATTCTCTCAACGTATGCAATCTCTCTCATGATTATGAGATGTATCTCTCAACAACAGTTGCTACACAGTCAAAACACAAGCTAGGGGCACAGTAGTTCCCTAGTTCACTTACTCTATGCATTTTGGAGGATTTTTACTTAATTTCATAGCACAATTTGAATATGGCTTTAACTGGAAAATCTCCAGTTAACTTAAACGGATCTGAGTTCTCACATAACTCATTTCTAAATTAGCAAAGAGATTCTGTCTTTGACTTGAATGGGAAGACTGTTTTGCCCTCCATATCTGACTGATACAGCAGCACTGGAAGAAAATATTGAAAATATTAATACGTAAAGAAACAAACAAAACCCCAAATATAGTGGTACTTTAAAGGATGGTTTCAACCAAGTGGAAGGGTTTTTTTTGACATCACTTTGCATGAAAGGTGCCATAGTACCCTTTTTTTAAAATTAAATTGTTAAAATTCTCCACCCTTTTGAAGATGCATCTGAGTAATTTTGCTGAACTACAAAATATTTCCACTGTCTTGATAGAAGTGTTTAGCAGCCTCATTAAAATATTAAACTCATGCAAAACAGACTAGAGTAAGAAAATCTCTTTTTTCTCTTAGTTAGCAGAAACATTAAATGAACATAACAAGTGACATCGTCATAAAATGCTCTCAGAGTATTCTCCATTAATATTATTTTGATAAGGCTCTTGAATGACTGAAACTGCTGGAGTTTTTTACAGCGTTCGACAACACTATTGTTTCAGTGACTGACCTCTGTGGAATCCTAAGTTGCAAATTCCTACAAGTGTTATTAAAACCATTCTCATCCATTGTATATAAGTGTCAGAAAAATTTTGAGAGACCTGAAAATCCATTATACTTCCAACTGAAAATGTATCTTAAGCTGCAAATCAAACTCCCAGTAACCGTAAAGTGGTTAATACGTTTATATTTGAGAAGCTGTAAAATGAGAAAACACTGCTGGGAATTTGAAACTGAAACTAGTTGAAGAATGCCCCTTGTGACATGAACTTTATTCTAAGTAAGAGCTGGTCAAAATGCAGTAGTTGAGCTTTTCAAAATACAGCATCAACATTACTGAAGGTATTCTGTTTTGTGAAAGTTGCCCAACATTTTATCCTTGGAATATTCATATTCCTTGTCTTACAGAAGATGACAGGACAAATGAACCTGTAGTCCTGGGAAAAAAGTTTGAGACATCTTACAAATTGGTTTTGTGTGTGTTCTAGTAGGCACCCCTTCATTATGCGAGACCAGCTTTCTAACTTGAAGGTCATGTGCTTTGGCTTAATCACAGTGTCTCATGTTTTCTTTCAAAATGAAGGTCTGTCCTGTGTGGCATTGCCTGAGGAACTCCAGTAGTCTGAGACCTGCATGAATGATCTGTAAATGTCCTTGAATTTAAAATTTGATGTGAGGGATTACAAACACAGATAAAATATTAGGTTAGATGACATGGAAAAAGCAAGTGACAATACTCTCTGGAAGAAAGAAAAGAAGAAAGAAAAGAAAAAAGAGAAGGAAGGAAGGGAAGGGAAGGGAAGGGAAGGCAAGGCAAGGCAAGGCAAGGCAAGGCAAGGCAAGGCAAGAAAAAATAGGAGAAATTATTTCCTAAGTAAAACAGTATTACCACACAGGGTTGTTATAAATATGAAGCTCTGAAATCCATGAGGTAAACATGATAGTTAATTGTAGACATGTACATTTGCTAGTTTCAAATGCAGTGACATGGGATTCAGATAGGTGTAGAAACGGCAAATGACTTTTTTTAGACATTTAAACATAGAAATAATTAAATGGAATATACAGACAAAAGTACATTTATAGATTACACTTTCCCTGAAAGATCATCTGGTTGAATAATAACCAGGATCATATGCAGTCAGCCCAGTTTCTAATTCTGTTCATACAGACTACATAAAGAGTAAAGGTTAACCTGTGGACTGTAAACTATATTCTAATTATATGAGTACATAAATCAATAAGCCCTCAAGGGTATAAATGATGGCAGAGGAACACAGCAGATGACAAAGCAGGAACCAGGAGCAACATAATGATTAAAAGGCCTAACAGCATTTTACAAAGGGAGGCATAATATTGGTCTGATCAAGCTTATTTTGTTGACCACAGCAGAGGGTTTGAGTGTGCGAAAGTGTAACCAGCTAAGTAGTCTTAGATACTACCAAAACACATTTATTTTATACAACATGAAGGTCTTGTAAATCAGATTATACACTACCTCTGTGATATATACCACCAGAATGCATGGGGAGAGAAAAAAAATTAATCTGTCCTTGGGCTAGATAGCTTTGGCCCCTTACTCATATCTAAATAAAAACAGCTTGTAGTTGGTTCATGTACAACTTTATCCCAGCAGACTGGGTAACCAATCTTTCTCTAGTACCTCTGTACTGTCTTATGAAAGTAAATGCTAAAGATGGAAAATGGTTTGAGAGTGAAATATCTAAGTATCTTTAATGTCTGTTGGTTAATGGAGATCTAGGCCCAATTCAGATATCCAGCACAGGCATTTATGAATGCCTTTTGGGACACATTAACCTATTTCTCCTGGATTTTAGTCATTGCTCCAAAGATCATAGTTGTCCTATAGGTCTTGTGTTTTACCTGCCATCTTACATGCCTGTCTTCAATACCTGGAGTATTTCAGATGCTACAAGTTGTCTTAGTGTGGGTAACTGAATTGAACCCCTTGTTACTGGTGCCTTTTGGAAAAGCTGCATGATGTTCCTATTACAAACTTCAAAGGATATATATAAATTAAATTCAACGTGGATGAATTGTTTACTCAAGGCTACAAAAGTAACCAGTCAGAAATATTTGTTATGTGAGTAAACCATCAAGTTTTAAGGGGCAGATTTAAAGAACTTATACCTGTTACCAGGGCTCATTCTATTATTGTATTGCATGGTATTACATTACTTTTTTTTTCAATGGGAATCTATTTTAAAATGCATACACAGAATGAAATCAGTGTGAATCTTGCTCCTCAGCAACAGCTAAATATCAGATATCAACCAATTTTCTTACTATTTTTTTAATTTTTAAAATCTCCTAAGTAAAAACATCTCATAGGAAGTTTGTTAGAAACTCTTATCAAAATGACACAGGAAAAAAAATTGAATAGATTGCAACAAGATGCATTTGACCAATGTAATCTGATAAACGTGAGGTAATCCATCAACAAAGTAGGTGACAGATTCAGTGGAAATTCCATAAGGTGTATAGGGGTTTTGTGTATTTTTTTTCTTAATATTTACTTTATGTTACTACAAATAGTGAAAATTAGCACATAATACTTATTCCCTTCTTTTGATGAAAGATCCTTAGTGACATCTAAATAACCCTTAACTTCAGTGTTTTTCATCCCTAGATCATATAGTGAATCTGATTTGCATTTTAGATTATGTCTTTTGGAAGTCAGACAATTTATTCGTGACAACAAGCTATAAGAAGTTGCAATTTTTGTTGAGGGACCCAAGCTAATAGAAGTGTGGAACACAACCTCTGAGAATTTTTTCTTACTCTCTCAGGCCTAAAATACTGCATATAATGAGACAAGGCCTTTCAGCTGTTAGGTGCTCAATTTTAAATGGTTTGTTGATCTGGACAGAGAATGCTGAGTATTCTGAGATGCCAAGGTTGGCTCCAAGTGATAATGAGCACAAACTAAGGAATGTAGCTAAGGAATACATTGCCCTCTTCCTATATAAAGCTCCAGCGAAAGGAATAACTTTGCACGACAATGAGGAAGTCTTAGAGTTTGATGTTTTCTCTTGCAGTACTGAGGGAATGCATTGACAAGAGGAGTGGAGTAGCTGAAATCATTGGAAAGAATTGTGTAAGAGAATGAAAGAAGAGCTTGCTGCATGTGAGGACATTATATCATGAGATAACACATGTTCCCACAGCTAGGAAAATGAATAAAATATACTTGTAAGGTCACAAAAAATGATTAGTAGTAATAATAATAATAAAAAAGATTGCACAGGTAAAATTGTCGGCCAAATATTAGACAAATAATTAAAAAAATGAAAATACTGTATATGCAGCTGTGACCAATATATAAGTGGATTTTTTGAAGTCTTAGAAACTTTATGTGAAACTCAGAGTGTCATGTCTTTGCATCCTTGTGCACCCAAGGAGGCATTCCTCTGTCTCTTTCATGCATAAGAGGCTGACCAGATGAACCTGCCAAGAGGTACAGAATATAAAGCATTCGCTTCCCTAAACAATAGGAAGAGCCATTTTAAAGGCTGAGGAGGTATGCAATTTGACCCCATCTGCTGCACTAGGAAGGTGCAGCAGATGTCCTGCACATCCTATACCATATCTTTGGTCTTGGACAGATGGAATAGATGGCATCACAATGGATTTTAGGCAACTGAATCCTGGCTAGATAGTCATACCATCTATTTTTCTCCAAACTAAACAGGGATCATAGAGAAACAGTCTTCCCAACTCAAATGGCTAATGTTAGGAAGTGGAAACATCACTTCATATTCATAGAATCATAGAACAGTTTGGGTTGGAAGGGGCCTTAAAGATCATCTAGTTGCAAATCCCCTGCCATGGGCAGGGACACCTTCCACTAGACCAGCTTTCTCAAAGCCCCATCCAACCTGTCCTTGAACACTTCCAGGAACAGGGCATCCACAGCTTCTCTGGGCAACAAGTTCCAGTGCCTCACCACCCTCATAGTAAAGAGTTTCTTCCCAACATCTAATCCAAATCCACCCTCTTCCAGTTTAAAGCCATTACCCCTTGTCTTATCACTACATGCCCTCGGAAAAAGTCCTTCCCCAGCTTTCTTGTAAGCCCCTTCAGGTACTGGAAGGCTGCGATAAGGTCTCCCCAGAGCCTTCTGTTTTCCAGGCTGAACAATCCTAACTCTCTCAGCCTGTCTTCATAGGAGATGTGCTCCAACCCCCTGATTATCTTTGTGATCCTCCTCTGGACTCACTCCAACAGGTTCATGTCCTTCTTGTGCTGAGGACCCCAGAGCTGAAGGCAGTACTGCAGGGAGGGTCACACCAGAGTGGAGTAGAGGGGGAGAATCCCCTCCCTCAACCTGCTGGTCATGCTGCTTGTGATACAGCCCAGGTTACGGTTGGCTTTCTGGGCTGCAAGCTCACTTTGCCAGGTCATGTTGAGTTTACCCAGCGTAACCGTCACTTCAGCGAAG
>NW_009603692.1:0-14331 GCF_000690535.1 Cariama cristata
AAAACTGCCAACCTTCACGCAGATATTTTGGATATCTGAGGGTATCTCAGATGGCACTGGACTCCAGTGCTTAAGCAACTGAGTCCTTCCAATGCATCTGGTCACCAGACAGCTCTACAGAATATCTTGCCTGGGCTGACCTAAGGTTTCAGTCTCATTGTGTCAACATTTTGTATCTCAGAAGTATCTGAGACACTCATTTGGGTTGGCAGACAGGGTGTAGAAGCAGCATCTGAAGGCCAGGCAGGATCATTAAAGGTGTCTCAAATGGCCCTAAGCATCTAGGCTTTAGGCAGCTGAATTGAGCGTCCAGGGTCCACTGACTGCGACGGGACGGTAGGCCTAGCTCACAAGGAGACATCAGAATTTATGCGTCTTAATTTGGACTCACATTTCCCCTCTAATACCACAGCAACTGACTGTGGTTGTTTCTTTTTGTTTTTAAGACTAAGTTTTCAATAAAAAAAAAACAATTATAAACAAATTTATATTAATTCCATGATCTGTTGCAGAAACATGTGGCACACATTCAAAATACATGAGAGCTGTTTACCCCACAAAAACCTTTCCAAACCACTATACTATTGTCACAGTAAGTGAGAATTTGCTATTTTTCCTTTTCGTTGTCTGGATGACATAGAAAGGAGTTTGTGGTGCCAATCTTTTTGTGGGACTTGGGAACTCAAGCTATAGGACTAAGAGAGAGATGCTGAGACAGTACATGCAGGCATGATCTATATGGGTATATATATATATGCTGTCTGATTCCTGATGGTGAACTGGTTATTCCTGATCTTTGTCAGTCTAATCAGATACGGGTGAGTATGGGCGAGGACACAACCATTTGATGAGTGTGTGTTCGGATGGGTCTGGCAGCTGATATACAGCCACATGACATATATGGTACTTAATCTACAGCACATTGGGTTTTAATCGGGCTGGGGAAAAAATAAGGGAACTCAAGGGAACTTGACAGGCTTGCTGAATTCATTGGCAAGAATCTGATCTATGTGAGTTAGGAAAGCGTGTTCTGTTTCTGTGATAAAACAGCCCTAAAAATAACTGCATTGCATCATAGTTTAGGCTCCATTTGATTTCAAGATTCAGTGGGGTTTTTTTGTTTCTTTTCATTTTGCAGGGGTTGTATCCAGAATCTCATGGTATTATTGATAACAGCATGTACGATGTAGACTTGAACAAGCATTTCTCGCTTTCGGGGACGGAAAAATTCCAGCCTTCATGGTGGAAGGGGCAGCCAGTAGGTTTATTTCTCATCATGGTATTCCTTTACATCTACAGTGACTCATGTGCCATATTATAACACAAAACAAAAACAGAGTAAAATGCAAAGCTGTGTGATATATTTGCAGTATGTACTAAATATCCTGTAGGCTTCGTATGATAGGCTGCCTACAAAACAATTTCCTTTTTATGAAAGTAAAAGAACTCTTAAAATATTAATTCTGGGACTTAAAAATTTCACTTAATGTGGCAGTTGTTAGTAAAAAAAACTTAAATATTTTGGCTGGTGTTGGAATGGATCTCTTGCCACAGGAAGCCACAGTAAATTTTTTATGTGGTTTTATTGTGGGGTATTTTTTTTTTTTTGTCTTTTGACAACTAGCTACAAAATGAAATCTGAAAATATACTTCCAAATTATATCCATTTACAAATACACTTACAAAGTCCAGGCATATAAAAGCAAGGAAGAGAATAACAAAGAGCTTAATTTCCAGCAAAATTAGTACATATGTAATGTATGGCACATTTAATAAAAAAACCCCTACCCTGATTGTACCTATAGTTATGATTAATATTATTCATTTACTAGAAACATCAAGCTATAATAACGGTACAAAAATATAAAAAATACACATGTAGTATATACTATATCTACTTAATATACATTTATATATTTATTTGTGTGTGTGTGTGTATATATACATATATGTCTGTGTAGACATTTTTATAGTATACCAGGTTTTGGTGCTGTTGTTTCATGAAGGATTCTGTCAGGTTTGTAACAGAACCACAGCCGCACTCTTTAAGATGAATATAAATATGCCCTCTTATAAAAAAGTCATATAACTAGAATCCATATCTTAGAATAGAATAGAATAGAATAGACTAATCCAGTTGGAAAGAACCTACAACAATCATCTAGTCCAACTGCCTGACCACTTCAGGGCTGACCAAAAGTTAAAACATGTTATTAAGGGCATTGTCCAAATGCCTCAAACACTGACAGCCTTGGGGCATCAACCACCTCTCTGGGAAGCCTGTTCCAGTGTTTAACCACCCTGTCTGTAAAGAAATATTTCCTAATGTCCAGTCTGAACATCCCTGATGCAGCTTTGAAACATTCTTCTGTCTTCATGATCCATTCCACTGGCATTTACCACCAGAAAAAAGATCACTACCTGTTGCCAATCATGGCAATACCTATATGATTTTTTTCTACGCTGAGAATACCCAATAAATAGCAACATCCTGGCTTCCATGCTGCTAATTTTTCTTCAGAATATGTATGTAGAAAACAAACTTCAAATCACATATAGTCATTAGGCAACTGAGTGATGTGTGAAAGAAGAAAGAGAAATGCATGCTTGCAGCCCATATTTCTGATCCAATTGTGTATTTTTACTTTGGTGATCTGAGGGCCTCCAGTGGTGTAAATCCCATAAAATCATTTGTTTGTATCTTTACCCATAGCTTTGGCTGACAGCAATGTACCAAAATTTGAAAGCAGGCACCTTCTTTTGGCCAGGCTCTGATGTTGCGATTAATGGAACATACCCCACCTTGTACAATGTATTCAACAGGTAAGTTTTAATAGGGCTTGTAGTAAATTCCTGTAAATTACATTAAAAATCCAAATTGCTATATGACAGTTGAAGGAAATGAAATATAAGAGTTTTAAACAACAGTCTGAGAGATAACTGCCATGTCACATTGTCCTGGTTTTGCCATGGAACTACCAACAACAGTGGAAATTTTCAAAACCATTTAGGGGATTCACAATGAGAAAGTCAAAGGGTACTGCGTATTCTGCTCTCCTACACAGTTTTGAAAGTTTCAGCCAACTGCAAAGCACTAATCTCCCACTAGGAAAGTGTCCTATAACTGATTGGTAGCTACTGCTAAACTATACTAATGATTACCCTATTTCCACATGCAAAATCTAGACATACTATATAGCCCTTTAAAAACACTTGTACTTGAGAATAAGCTTCCAGATAACCTATACCCTAAGATAAGGAACACAAACTTGGAAGCCATGACAAGAGGTTATAGGAGGCAGAAACTAATTGAAGAGAGGATGCTGGATATGGAAGCTACTGAAGGAAGATGGGCTTTAGACCAATTCCTTCCGGTCTTGTTTGCAAATGTGTGGTAAGTTGCACACTGCTGCTGAATCTGTATGTTTTGTCTAGTTAATTCACAAGTTACACATGTGAAAATACAGCAATTACTCTCATAGTATTTTTTTTTCTTATGGAAGGCATTGATATTAGTAAATGATTTCTAAATTTTCATGATGATTTCAGTAAATCTCCCATGATTCTTCACATTTACAAAGGTAATCTAAACCAAGTATATGACTGTAAGTGTCTATTGATAACAAAGGTTTTGCAGTGATGTGTAGGATTGGTACTCAGAACTGAGTAGTATAGGTAACTAACAAAGCTTGTGCATAACTTTGCAGGAAAGCGAAGCTATTAATGGGTGAATTCCTTTATAGGAGACGAAGCATCACCTCACAAAGATTTTGCTGGGGACATTACTTGCTTTTAAAATGTGAAAGTCGAAGGTTTATACATGCTGGAGAGAATAAAAGTTATTCTGACTTGTACTTCAGGTTTATGTCCTGAATTTGAAATCTCTTTTTTCCCATGCATTTAATTATAAATGTATGAGTACTCCCACCAACATCACATGTTTGTGTTTGCAAAATCAGGATCTGTCTAACTTACCATTAAAAGTGAGTTACATTCAATCAGAAATGAGAATAATAAAACTGGTTGCTGGTACCTTGTTAAGATGTATCATTCTTGAAATCCAAATCTGTGACTTTACTATCTGACTGGAGGAAGGTGGACACTTTCTCCGTATCTTGGAATTAGAAGGGCTTATCAGAAAGCCCTGTTAACATCATATCTTTTTTTTTTTTTTTTTTTTTTTTCCAGTTCAGTTGCATATGAAGAGAGAATTTCAGGAATATTGAAATGGCTTGATTATACCAAATCTGAGAGGTAACAATAATATCTAGGTGGTTTGTGAGACTATAGCTTAGAAGGTTTTAATGCTTAGCAATTGAAATTTCTATTGGTGTTTGGGAAACATGGAATCTTCCTCACCATCTCAAATGGCTTGCTCAGCTTGCTCTGCTGTCTGTGATCTTGAAGTTTTTTGGAGTGATTTCTGGATACCAATCAAAGACACTGGATACTGTTTCTGTAATGGCAACTTCAAATAGTCCATGTTGTTAATTACAAAACTCATAGGAAGTAGAATGATTATATTTGATGTATGGTCTTTTATTAAGGTTTAAATAAGTTAGTTATAATTCTGTTTTAAGTTTAATTTTTTTTTTTTTTTTTAATGAAAGTGTTCTTTTGAAATGCTGTCTCCAAATTCTCGTAATATCCCCTTCTTGTTTATTTCTAACTTGAGGCCTGATTTCTACACTTTATATATCGAAGAACCAGACTCTTCTGGACATTCATTTGGACCAGTTAGTGGTGGTGTAAGTAGTTTTTGTGTTTTTCTTAGACTAAATTGCACTAAAAATGGTGCTGTACTATGAACTTAACCAACTTATAAACTTGGAAAGGATAGTAGATCAAAAATTACTGTGACTGTTTAATGAGTTTTTATTAAGAACTCTTGCTTGTGGTTGACTCCATTGTTATGATTCCAACACTGTGTGTGAATCAAAAGAGCTGTACACCAAACAGACCAGCAGAAAATAATTCTGGATCATGCTATTAGAAATAATATTAATGGTTGTATTTAGAATGAACTTTAATTTTATTGTCAAGTGATATTTAGAAGCATGTGGCCTGTCAAATCCTCAGAACTGTCTTTTATTTATTCCTAACACTGTACTTCAATGCTTGTTAATTTGTAACCCAGAAATATTACATTTTTACTTGCATGCAGGCAAAAAGTTCAGTCTTTAAGGAGCGTAGGGCTTATCATATCAGCTCCTTCCTGGAATGGTCTTGTTTAATATAATTGAAAATGTTCTTCAGCAAAAGGCCTTGTTGTAGTGGACAAGGACAGAAAAGCGGATCTTTGCAGGATAGTTTTAGACTCCCTAATTGGAAAGGGAACTCCATTTCTCTTTATACATAAAGGGCTAAAAAACTCATGACTGTATGTGTCGTTGTATATGTGTACGTTGTCCATGCACACAAGACATTCAAGAGAGTGCAGCAGAGTTAGCGGAACATGAAGGGTGCAAGTGCTCAGATGTGGAGTCCTCAGACTCAGTCGGGTATCATCCTTACTGTAGGACTTAGACGAAGACTGTAAGTAAGTCAGCTGCATCAATGAGGGAAGAGCCATCCTCCGTGAAGGGTGGGTTGTGCTGGATTTCTCCCATATTACTTCAGTGGTGGTAGTGGGTTTCTGTAGGAAGTTTAAAGGGACTGTATAGATGAGAAAAGGGCACCATGCCTTCTTGGATGCTACAGTGGTCTCATAAATTATACATGTGTGTAAATATTTTTGAAACACTGCTTATTGTTAATACAATGACATGTTCATACTACAACAAAAATAGTATTTAATGTTATACATCTGATATTTTATATAAAATTGGGAGTAAGGAACAAATATGATCTGAATGTGTTAATTTTTTTCTTTCAATGAACGTATTTTAAAGCTCAATTTTTCTAAGTTAATAGAAAAAATTAATTGTGAATCTTTTTTTAATTCACATGTGCTGTGGTAGAGTAGTGGAATTCTGCACATCTGTACTCTCATGGTGACAAAGAAAGAAAAGAAAATGCAATACTAAGAACCTGAAAACTAACAGAAAAGCTCACTTTTTCCAGACTTTGATGATTATATTTAAGGGAGAACTTGAAATCAGAAAGAAAAATTCTAAGGAACCTGGTTTATCTTACAGGTAATCAAAGCCTTACAGATAGCAGATCAAGCACTGGGGATGCTGATGGATGGACTTAAACAAAGAAACCTGCATAAATGTGTAAACCTCATTGTTTTAGCTGATCATGGTAATGTATATAGTTCTTTTTTCAGTCTAAATTTTACTGAGTGATTGTTTTCTTCCTCTGTGTAATATGTGTGCTTACTTATTTTAACCTATTTTGTAATTCACTTTATCTTCCTTGCCATATATTGTATATAAAAAATAACTGTTTCTATATTGTCCTTTAGGGATGGAGATGACCTACTGCAAACAATTAGAATATATGACTAATTACTTCGAGCAGATTGATTTCTACATATATGCTGGGCCTGCAGCTCGCATTCGAGCAAGAACTGTTCCAACTGACTATTTTACCTGTAAGTGTGGACCAATCCTTTTGGTCCACAATTTGGCACAATCAATATTACAGGAAATAAATCAATAAATAAATAAATAAATAGGGAAAATGGGTAATTAGCAGAGTGAATAGCTTTCTATTTCACTTAACCTAGCTTAAATATCCATGGAAGTTGTTGTTTGGGTTTTTTTTTTTTTGCAAGAATGACCCCTTTAGATGAACTTGAAGGTTAGAAAAGCTTGTTGCAGACTCTGATTTGCATTTTCTTGGCATGTGGAAAGATGAAGTAAAGATAGTTTTATTGTTTCGTAATGGAACTTCAGGACTTTCATAAGTGCATTGCTCTTCACGGATTTCTTGTGCAACATTGGCAGAGTCAGTCTCTTTGAAGTGACTTTTTCTGTGTGTACAAAGTTATGGAATCTGAATCTTAGCACAGTGTGATCTAAGCCTTGGTTGAGCCCTTTAACTGGCATCACAAAAGAACACAAAATTGAAACCATGTGAGCTGACTCTGATTTGGAATAGATACCATGCTACCAGACTGAAAAAAAAAAAAAACAAAACCACAGCTGAAAACTTTCTATATCGGGGAAAAAAATAGAGGTAAAACCATGGAAGTGCCCTATTTAGTGGGTTTACAGAATTCATAAAGTATGCTGAAAGGCATAATTCTTGCAGATCTCAAATAAGAGCTGGGATACCATTGTACTTTTTATTTATCTTTTCTAATTGTATTTATATTTGTAGGCACAATATTTAGACACTATAAATCAGACTTTCCTTGGTTTAAGTAGAAGATAGTCTAAGTCAGACAGGAGCAGAGTAATAAGCAGGGGAGAGAATAATGATGTTTTGTATGTGTCTTAATCTCAATATAATTGTTGACTCATTTCCTCTAATAGTCTTACTTTTTCTGAAGGAATTTTCCTTCTGTAAAGTGCTCAGATTTGTTTTTTAGAAAGCTAATGTCAAAAGGTTAAAGTCACTCTTTGAAAAGACAGACTGGATTTTTCTCTGTGACTGCTGCTGGAAGTGGAATACAAGACAAGTGCTGCCATCCAGTTCAGTGTAAAAAAGGTTAGACGTCAAATAGATGTTAAGTGGGAGAAGAAAATTTGTTTCTGATGATGTGTCAACTTTAGGGTTTGGCTGTCATCACCATGGCAGTTTTCTACAGTCTGTCTTGATGTACCCAAAGTTCTAGGTACTTCCACAGGCTGCCACACTTACAGACAGTTACCCTTGGAAACATAACATTCCTACCTGTGGAAGGTTATCGTTACCATAATCTTCACAGGCTAAAAAAGAAATTCAATTTTACAGACAAAAAGTATGTTGAAATTTTTCTCATGAGGTTTTGGATTTTCAGCTGTTTGAACGCATGTTGATTCACCTTTTTTTTTTAACAGTTGACTCAGAAGGAATTGTTAAAAACCTCACAGTGAGTAAATATTTTCATAATTTTTCCTCATAGTTCCTCTTAATAGGAATCTGATCAAAAAGCACAGTTCATGAAAAACTGAGACTACAGTGCCAGTTTAAATAGTGTACTGACTCTGGTGTAGCATAGGAGGCAGTGCTGGAAGTTGTTCAAAGATGGTGCACAAAGGTTTGCCATGGGGGATCTCTGTTCAGAGCGAAAGAGTTTTCTGCACTTCACTTTGAAAGAGAAGTGGCTGACTTAACGTGGAGAAAGTAGGGTATACCTTCATTGTAGATCAGAATACAACACAGAGATACTTTAGATAGTAGGCATCTGTTAGCTCTGGACCACAAATGCCACACCCAGGCTAGGTTAAAGCAACTTTTCCACACAACAGATAACGACATTGTAGAACACGTTGCCACAGGGTGTTGTAGAGGCTGGGAATATAAATAGAAAGGGGGATTTTAGACAAAATAATGGAGGACAGGCTTGTAAGTGCAATTAAACATGATCCAGAAACAACCTCTGACTTAAGAAGTCCCTGAAGCCTAAAGGAAACTGAGGAGGTAAAAGAAAGAAGGTTCATTCAATAGTTGATTTGTTCTTACACACTTTCTCTAAGTACCTGATTCTGGAAATTCTGGAGATCTGACTGGAAACAGAGTACTAGGCAAGGTAGACCTTTGGCATGAGGCAGCATGAGGCAGTATGGCTCTTTTAGCATCTTTAATGATAAATCACTTAAGTACTAACAGTGCTTTTAGGTATGCTGCACTACCACTGGGCCCCATACTGATAGTTCTGCTTGGATCTCTGTCATACCGAGGGGATGTAGCACTTCAGGGTAGGTCCAAGCATGTCTGTGTCTCCATTCTAGACCATTGCTCCTTGTGGGTACACTCTGTGAGAGCTGAGCTCTGCAGGCTGCAAACAAAGGAGTGCAGAACCCAGTGCAAAACGAAGACCAAACCTATTTTATTGAAAGGTGTTAAGATGTGACAGTGCACGTTTTTCCTTCTACTTTTTTAGATAGGTAATTTACTGCCTTTTTTTTTTCTTTTTAAGTGTTCAAGGTATACATTACTACATGTGGGATGAATATGGTGGAAAAACTAAAATGCTTGTAGGAAAGTTGTCTTTTTGTATGTCTTTGCATTTATAATTTACAGCAAGTTAAATGTTTGAACTGCTTGCTTTCTATGGATTGTTATAATTTTCCCCTTCTTTCCTTCATTGTCAGTTTATTTTCTATTCTGCGACTAGCTCTAGTTCAAGCAGTAGACAGATGTTCTGATACTTTTAGAATAAACACTCAGCTTGGGAAAATTCTGGGCTGCCTCAGCTCGGTATATTTCTGATAAACCCCCACTAGAGGTCTTCCTTTAACTTGTTGAACAACTCAGTTGTCCAATGTTACATGGAGCTTTTGCCTGCTACTGAAGTCCAAAGGGCAGTGAACCTGCCTGTATGATGTCTTCTTGATTCTGAATACCTAAGAACATGTCCTTTATTCTCCAGCATCCAAAGCAGATGTGGGAGTAGGATATCGATTGTTGGAATAGCAGAAGGAGTTTTTCAGTGCTGCATCCGGCATCCCATAGTATGACATGGAGGCTGTCATATCAAAGACCATTAGTGTGAGGGGAATAGCACAACTTGCATGTTCTCAACCCTGCTTGAAAATGCAACTGCTAATAGCTACAGAGATGTGACATGTCTGCCTTATAGGAATAGCCTGATACCAGGACACTTCCTCTTGCCTTTTCTATTCATAAATAGTTAGTGTATTTTGTCCCTTTCAACTTCTTAGAATGAGAGTTTTGGGCAGAGAAGGGAGTTGTGTGTCATATATTAATTGCTAATCAATAGACATAAAGTCATATTATATGTTGATTTCCTTTATTTTTCCCTTTAATTAGACTACCCTTCGTAGAATGACCTCCTCTTCTGGGCTATCAAACCCATTGGATCCTTATTTTTCATGTTCCTGGATTCCACTCTGCTTCTTTCATGACTATCCAGGCACGCTTACTCTCATTGCGCATGTTCATGTCATTCTGTGCAGAGTATACAGTTCTAGTACTTAGAGGTGAAGATGTCAGATCGGACTCCAAGCATGCTGTAGTTTTTATTGCCTGTGTTGTAAAACAGGACCGCTTCTTTGGCTAACCCAGCTTCCTAGCAACTCTTCCCTCAGCATTTTAGATTGTCTGTGTTGTCCCAGTGCCGGTTTCCTGATCAGGAGCAACACTTCTGAAACATTGCCACGATGCTTGCAGTCAGCTGGAATGGCTTCTGACGACCATATGTAGTTAAATCTTTGCAGTGTGTCATATGGTTGTCATTAGGCTCTCAACGCCAAACTCATTCATGGCATGCCTGCTAACATGACAGTTACATTAACATGCTAAAAGTCGATGTAAAACCTAAGGCCTTTAGCTAACAGCTGAGCACTGGACATTTGCATGGCATGAGAGTACATGTTCAGTCGTGCAACTAAAACCCTAGACTGTGCTATGTTATGTATACTTGGTTTTCTTTGTTATCTATTGAACGGTAAAGTAATAGAAGATGGCAGAAATAAACTGCCAGGGAACTTTCTCTCGTGGAGTATAATCTTACATACTAGATGCCAGTGACATTAGTATGGACATATAGACTAAACGTGATTACTAAATGTCTTTCAGCCTTAGGAGTACTTTTACCACAGAATTTGTGAACTTACTGTACATATTACAGCAGCATATTTTCCAACAGTTCCAAAAAAACCTGTTTTTCCTTCCATTGCATCTTGGCCCAAAAATGAGATCTGCAGGTCATCCAAGAAGCTATCTGTGAATAATGTGCTTTGTGCTTACATTCCTGTCACTAAGATGTTTGTGATAATTTTGAATGATGGGTTTGGTTTTGATATTGAGCAAAACTCATGGCTGGGCTCTTTCCTCTTGCACAGTGCAAAAGATCCCCTCAGCACTTCAAGCCTTATCTGACGCCTGACTTGCCAAAACGATTCCACTATGCTAACAACATTCGTATTGATAAAGTTCATCTTTTGGTGGATCGACAATGGCTGGCTGTGAGGTAAGATAAGTTGTCTGACTGTTACTTTATCTCTTTCATCCCATTTTCATCCTTTAATTTCCTTCACAGGTGCCTCATTTCCTGTTTTCCTTTAGACTTGTTACATTTCTATGTTTGTTACATTTAAAATCTTACTATGTACAAAAAGCAAAAACACCTTACACATGAAGCCAAGAATGTATTATTAGTACAATGCAAATCTTAACAGTCTAATAAAAGAATCATCATTACTCCTGATCAAATTTTTACAGAAAAAAAAAAAAAAAAAGAAAAAAGAAAATAAAGAAATAGAAAAAGTCTCAAAAATAATGCAGTTCAAATTGTTATACAAAGCCTTCCTAGTATCTAGCCCTTTTCCTGGCACTACAGTCACCTCTCCACTGCCCTTCTGGGTCCTAAGGTTGATGGCTGCAGTCTGGTGCATGTGTGGATACGGCCAGTAAGCAGCATTATGAGTTCTTCATCGGGAGGAGTATGTTGTCGATGTTTCTTCTTCCTCACTCTGTGATCCAAATGGGGTTCTTCCTATATGTATGCCAACACTACAGCTTGCTCATCTTCACTGGCCTGCAAGTTAACATTACATCTCCGTTCACTATATATGGTGCATTCTACATGTTTTAGATATTTGTTCTTTATTGTCTTTCTTACCTCTAAGTCTGGTTTTGCTCAGTTCCAGATCTGCATTTCCTTCATTGACCATCGACGAGCTGTTTCTAGCCTTGGGGTCTCCGTTCTACACAGAGTAACTGATTGTTACTGCTATCTGTATAAAAACTGTGTCTTTGCCAGAAGATAACAAATTAGACATAGCCACCTTGTCATTACAAAAAATTGCTGTAAGAGCTAAACAATAAAAAAATAGCTCTGAGCAAGTTAAGAGCAGTTCAGACAAGCCTTAGTCCTGATGCTTTGAAAATCGATACAAAGCCTGTGGTGTTAGTAGCAATACTGAATTTACTGAGCCACAGTGTTGCAGTAGGAGAAGCATGAGCCGACTTGGAATTTCAAGACTATTCAAACAGTAGAAAATGCCTGATCAGAATATGACTTGATTGTTTTGATGCAACCAAATAATTGTCCTGGACATATAAAAAGAAATTCCCACTGAAAAATCTCATATTCACCCTTTTTAAAACTGTGCTCAAATGTTCTTGTGCCTCTGAAAACAGGATACATGTGCTTGACAACTGTGCATTGAATCAATATGGGATGACTATCTCTTTATCTTTCCATGTATCTCAGCAACGGGTAAATTAAAACAAGTGTTAGTCATTATAAGTCAGACTATTCTGACATTTTATTAATTCTATAACCCACACACACACATCCACATCCTTCCTTCACCCTTTAGAATCCATCATGAAAATGCAGTGTCTTGTAAGGCAAAATCCTTTGCAGTCTTATTTATATTGTTCCACAGAGGCTAACAGCAGAATTCTCCTTAATTTTCTATTAAAATGCAGATACTATAGAATATGAGTGAGGAATTCTTTCTAAGCTGATTATTCTTGTTCTGAAACTTGCAGCTAAGTTAAGGCCTCAGTTCAAAAATAGCCATTTTTTCAATTTATTTTGAAAACATTGATTCACTGTACACTCACTAGCTACCTAGGATAATTTATTTCTGTCCATAGCAATCTCTGTTACAGGAGAAACAGATCTTCATAAAAATGAACACTGGATGAGCAAAAAGTACTACATTATTATACCAGAGTCTGTTCTTAAGACATGATCCAGAGTCCAGTGAGTCAGGATGACTGTTATTAACTGGTTCTATTCATGCCATTTTTATTTACACTGTATGATGTTTTCTCCTTAGGGATGGAAGTTACACATATTGTGATAGGGGTAACCATGGCTATAACAACAAATTTACAAGTATGGAGGTAAGATGATTTCTATTTGTCTTGCACCTTCTTATACAGAAAATCACGATGTGCTAGATGAACCACCAGAATATAGAATATATGATAGTTTTTGCAGTATGCTTTTTCTTCCATGTCACCCAGACACATAAACTGCAAACACATACTGGGTCCGTATATTTGTATTGCCTTTCATCGATGTGCACGAGGCCTGTTTCCTTGGGATCCTTTAGTAAAACTTGTCTGGGCTCACGTTCACTCCATAGAGCCAGATAGACTACAGTAAACTAAGCATACCATGTTTAGCTATGGGACACTGAATTCTTTTCTTCTTTCATTCTTCTACTGAAGCAATGACTGAAAAATCTCCATAGGTTCTGGGAATTCAGTTGAGCATCTGAAAGCCTGTGTGCTCAAATAAACTAAGTCTCATTGACTCTGCTTATCTTACAAGACTTAATCCTATCATCAGAGCAAAAAAGTAATTAGTATAACCAGTATGTTAGTATAGCCTGTATTGCGGTTTCATCTCATGTTCACTTCTGGTTACAGTGAAAATATTTTGAGCTTTTGGTTTTTCACGTACTTTCTGTGATGTGAACCTTTAAGTGAGGCCAAGCATACCACTACTAGTCCCATATTCTGGGCCTAAGAATCAGATTCTTCCAGATCTTCACAACTATATTAAAACTACGTGTCCATATACTGATCAGAATGGTGCTGAATGTTTGCATGGAAAGAAAAGGTAAATTCTGGTTACCATAGAAATCTTAATCACAGATAACCTTATGCAGATGGCACAGTGACTAAGGAAAATTTTTTTCTTTATAAAAGAGCAAAATGTCTTAATGATGTCTTTTTATAATAAATTAAGAATTCCTTTTCTATTATGGGAACATAAGAATATTATTTCAGAACAGATCATTATCCTGTTTAGTCATGTTTCCTGCAACTTATGGCAGGGAACTCAGGAGGCTTATAAAGTAGTAGAAACTAATGCGAGACTGTAAGTAGCATCAGTGCTCTGCTACAATGCTTGCAGACCCCAGCAAGGGCTGCCCAGCACTACATCGTACCATTGCTGGTACTGATGGAGGTCTCTGCTGAGCTTGGATGGGTCTCTGCAGTTCCCTGCTCTTTGCTTTAGCCATGGCTATAGGCTTTTAAGTGACCCAAAGACTTTTGAGAATGCAACATGTATTAAAAAAAACAAGCAACCAACCAAACCCCAGCCCCCATAATGCTTCTATTTCTGGCTCAATACTAGACTTTAGATACGATCTGTGAGTGTCATAACTCTGCGTTTGTTGAAATGGCATTGATACTGGCTGTTGCAATGAAAACATAATAAGGTGTGAATTTGAAACATATCAAACAATAATTTTGTAAGTATGTATCAAAATATTAAAGACACACACAACACCCCACGCCTCT
>NW_009603692.1:14362-47525 GCF_000690535.1 Cariama cristata
TCTTTATACAGTTTGAAGTATCCTGAGAAGTTAATTTAGGTTTTGCATTTTTCTTCAAATTATGTGCAATGGGCAACATTTGCCTTCTTTACCAGAACAATCCTGTATTTTAACTTTTATAACTGTGAAAAGACTACATTTTGTTCCAGTGTCCCTGTTTCCATAAAATGCACCTGAATTGGTTTTGAATTTGGATTTTTTTAGATAACAACTTCTGTTTTATTAC
This sequence comes from Cariama cristata, assembly GCF_000690535.1. Classification (NCBI taxonomy): domain Eukaryota; kingdom Metazoa; phylum Chordata; class Aves; order Cariamiformes; family Cariamidae; genus Cariama; species Cariama cristata. The sequence continues at coordinate 14,589 of NW_009603692.1, forward strand.
AATCTAGGCTATATTCTTAGCATATGGCCCAAGCTTTAAAGAGAAAACGGAAGTGGACCCTTTTGAAAACATTGAGGTTTACAACCTTATGTGTGGTGAGTAGAAACAATCCAGTACCTTAGATGATAAACCAACAGTGTTTTCAAGTACCAGTGTTATAAGAGCTAAAAGAAGAGTAACTAAAAATTGAGTGAATTCATTCAGAAGCTAAGTTTTTCACACAAAACACTGAAGCCATGCTCTTTTGCCTTCTGTACAATGTTAAAATATTAACTGCCAAAAATTGTTCTGCTTTGAAGGTTGTTTCTGATTGCAGAAGGATTCCACTAAAGAATCAGAGAGAAGTGCTCCTGTCACAAGGGCTTGCTGTTGAAATGATGCCTGTGGAATAATTGTGGAGTAAGAATCTTGTAGAGAGTTACCACTCTTGCTCATAACTTAAGACGGACCATTGCAGTCCTGGCAGTGAGCAATTAGGAAGCATCTGCCTCAGAAAATATGGATTAACACAACACATAAAAATGCAGTAGGCTAGTATGCTTCACAACGTGTTGCACTTGCAATCACATTTGTACTCTGCATTAAATCATCTAATTTTATGAATGTTATGTGAATGTATAAAACCTTATCAACAGTACTCAAATACAGAATTACCAAATCTTGATACAGTGGAAGATAGCAATGAACCTTCACACCTAGAAAATTGCAAGTTGATGGTAGTAGTTACCAGAATAGTTTAGATAACAGAATAAGCTATTTCTTCTATATTTAGAATGAATGCATAGGAAACATGTGGAATTGGAAAGATAATGACTTTTTAAAATGCCATTTCAATCTTAAAATATGTTTACAGATTTCAAATGTTTCAACAGATTTGCTGCATATTACACCAGCACCAAACAATGGAACACATGGCAGCTTGAATCACCTCTTAAAAAAACCTTTTTACAATCCTTCACTTGCAAAAGAAGACTCATCTCCTTCTTCGTGTCCAGTTTCCCATCTGACTCCCATAGATGAACTGGGATGCACATGCATGCATGTAAGTAGGGGCTTCTGGGATCTTTTAATCATCTTTGTCAAGTGTGTTCTCTTTTCTTTGGTTTTTCTAAACTATGGATTAATTCTGAATGATTCTCTTATATTTACAGATATCAAATGTTTCAGTACTAAATGAGAGGTTAAATCTCACCGCAGAAGAAAGTAAGTAGCAAGAAATTAAAAGGACAGCAATATTTTTAAACCTATGCCTGGTTTAGGTTTTATATTAGTGGTTTCAGTGGGAATTTTTGCAATGTTAATTACAATTTAAAATGAAGTAGGAAAGCCAAGTCAGAAGAATAACTTTTTTCTTTTTTCTTTGCATTTCTTTAAAAAATGCTAATTGATACTGTTATAGCAACATTTATGCATAGGAATTGGATCTGAATCCCATTAAAATCTTGGAAAAAATCATACAGGTTTCAATGGTCTTTTGAGAAAGCCTGAGCACTTCCAGGCTATATGCCATAACTCTTGTTCCCCACCTTGTAACCATAACTTTGCCTTTCTCTGATCAAAAATTCCCCTAGATATTGCTGTGTGTTTTTTTATGGGATTTCTGGAAATTTAAAAGGCATTGTAATTCTTCCTAGCCAAATAAGATGTAAATTTCACTCCACTGATAAGATAAGTTCAAAAGATTTATATTGGTATGAAATTGCAAAGAAACAAAAATTTGCAAGTCTGATATATTAAATTGACTTTTGTATGTTAAATGTAACATGAAAATTATTTTCTACACTTTTTTATTCCAATCATAAGCTAAGAGCTTAAAGAAACACATGCCCATGTTTACTGTAGGCTTTATTTGTATTTATTAATGTTTTAATTTACATTTTTTCTCTGCTTTTTTAAAACCTTTGTGCCATCCAAAATGTTGTAGAAGAATGAATCAATAATTATGGTTTAAATTCTAGTAAAGGTGGCAAACTCATATCATTTGCCATATGGGAGACCCAGAGTTCTTCAGAAGAAAAATGTTTACTGCCTCCTTTCCCATCATCAGTATGTGAGTGGATATAGCTATGATATCTGGATGCCACTGTGGACGGCATACACTGTGAATAAGCCCGTAAGTTATCAAATATCCATATTATTCTTAAATATGTAATATAACAGATTGAAAATATGGTTCATGCATCAGGAATCCTGGTTAAGGACTGATGGATATCATGTGACTAAGGCCCTTCTGCCTGAAAACGAAAAAGTGTCTTTGATATCTTTTGAATTTCAAGTACCTTAAAATACTGTTTAAAAAAGTGGGAATGGCCATCTGTTAGGGACACAAAATATATAGAAGAACAGAGCTGCTGGTAAACTGGTTCCATTAAGCCTGTTCTGTAAAAGGGATAAGCTGTCAAGACAGTGCTCCAACATGCCTGTGATTTCCAAATTTAGAATCTTTTAAGCTTTGCTATGAATATTGTGATCTTTCTCCTGTTCATAAACCTTTGTACAACTCTGCAAGACAGTTTGTACTAATGCATATTTCTGTATGTTCTGTTTATTTTCTCTCTATTACATTATGCAATTTCTGAAAAAGATAATTGTGGCTGAATGAACCTCTGAGAGTTCAAGTGTATGTGGTTCTGGAATAAATTGTTTGAATTTTCAGAGTTAGTAAACTCGTGGACATTCATGGGCCTACTCCACCTATAATTTAATGCTTTTTCAAAGTTGCCCTGAGGAAATAACTGCAAAAGACAATAACCTGCATCAGAAAAGGGAATGCATAATGTGATAGGCACAGTCATTTTTTAGTTGTAACTGTTTTTGTAACAAGACTTTATAATTCTTTGACCTGAAAGACAAAAAGCCAAAGGGCTAAAGGTGTTGAATTGATGATGAATGTTTTTTTCTGATTCTGAAGCTTTGAGGTGCTGGCTATGACTGTGAAGATCTCATTTCTTAATAAGTGAGCACTTTCAACAGCTTCTTTGAGAATCATTCTATTCTTATTGATGGATGATCTCTTTAAAAATACCGTATTTCTCTATTTTGAGGAAAAGAAGTGAAGAGAGGTTGTATTAGAGTGAGTGTATTAGTTCACAGAGCATTAGCAATATAGCTTGCAATCTGGGATTGCATCGTTGATCTCATTGTACTAAAAATTGACACAGACATAGCCATTTTCATCTCTCAACAGCTTTTGATACTGTTTACTTGCTGACTTGTAGATCCTTGAAAAAACAAGCTGAAATATTCTTTTGTTGCTTTTTCAGTGTTTTGAGAGTTTGTAGGTTCATTATGAATTCTCTTTTCTTCAGTTGGAGAATTTTCTCCTGTGATGTCCAATGGAAATAGCCATAAGCAGCCTTCATCTCCTAAATGTATGGGAGTGTTCATGAAAATACAGGTTATATGATGTATTACATATGTGATGGACAGACAGCTCTAAAACACTGTTCTCCTGCCTTGGCACTTGGCTCATAGCTCATACACTCAGCTTCAAAAAATGTGAAATAATAAGAAGAGAGTTGAGTGGTGTCCTCATCACTTCAAGTTGGAGAAAATGTGAATGCTATTAATAACCCAGATTCATGATATAGGTCAAAAGTAGATTCTCTGTTGTATTTGGATAACATTAGGGGTGACCACTGTATTTAGTGAGAAGAATAAAGTTCTGTTTGAGACAGTCCTTGGCCTTTTTACCCAGACCTTTGTTACTTTGATTCAGGATTCCCTTCAGAGACCATAAAGAAGTTGAAGCCATTGTTGAATATCATAGCTCAATTATTAAGTTTAAAATAATTGGTTTCTTTAGTGACCCGGATCCATTAACCCTGCATTATTGATTTGGACACTAGAAAGGACAAATTGCTCAAATTAATTGGATGTCAGTTTTGTACTGGGTTTTATATTTGCTTGACAATGATGGCTTATCTGCTCAGGTGGCAAAGGCAGTCTTTTGTCTTTTATATTTCATTCCACGTGGTATATATATTTTCCATTAATATACAACCTGAACATAATATGGGCATCTACAGGAATTCTCCTAAAAATAAGTAAAGAAATTAAATCAAGGAGTACAAAGAGGCACAAGAAGAACATTCTAGTTCTTTATTTCTGCCTGGGTTTAACCGATCAAAATAATGTACTGAAAATCAATTTAGATGTTTAACTACTGTTTATAAAGGTATAAAGCAAATAAATATGTTCTGCTCTTACAAAAATGAAAATAAATTACATGTAAATAAGTATGAAAAAGAAAATGCAGTTCAACACAGAAAAAGCATATTCTGATATTTTAGTTAATGCTGTTGTAAAATTATGAAAAAGGTTCTAGAAAAGCTTATGGAAAAAAAAAGTAAAGGTTATAGAGTCATACTCATCAGAATCACTTTTGGCCAGATCTTAGCTACTGTGCATGTTAATGTGAGCTTTAACTCTCAGCAGCACAGGCTGTTATTGTGAAGATGGCATCCCCAGATGCTAAGATGAGGTGATAATATCATCTTTATATACTAGCTGCTTTCCAGGAGGATGTGACATCAAGTTTGTGTTTCCAGAAATACGTAAAAGTGACAAATGAGCCAAACTTGTCACCTGTTTTTGCCTAAGGTATAACCTTATTTTGCTACTACAATTTTACATGCTGCATAAGGATTTCCCTGAATTACCTAAAAACAGAAGTAGAGGAAAAACATGAGGCAGAAAACATCAGTGTCCATTACTTGCATTGACCTGATTCACTATGAAAATAGGAGAAGATTCAATGAAGTCCGTTCTAGAAAGTTAAAACCATACAAAGCATTGGGTTAGCCACAGCCGTGGGTGTAATACTTTTTTTTTTTCCCTTTTCACAGGAAAACACATCTCCTCTTCCTCCCACTGTTTCAGACTGTCTGCGGGCTGATGTTAGAATCCCAGTTGCTCGGAGCCAAAATTGTTCCAACTACCCAGAAGGGCTGACCTTCACCCGCAGTTTCCTCTATCCTCCCAGTGAGCATAGTTCTTTTTATAGCTAGAGCTTAGAAAGTCTTAATCAGCTGGATGTGGGTTTATGCTTAAACATATACCCAAGCACCAAAACAAACTTCTTTGGATCAGCATGTTGGGCAGAAAAAGGTTTCCAGGGTTCGTAGACTGACCAAAAGCAAGGCAACTGCTACTTGTATCTAATATTTTCAGTTTGGAACATTGAAGTTTTTCTTTAAAAAATGGAACAACTTGAATGTGATAAAAACTGGTTGGAAAGATGTAAAGAGTTGGAATGAAGAGCTGTCCTCTTTCTCTGTATGAATATTCATTTCCTATTGTCAAATTTGATAATTACTTTATTGAACAGATTGTACAAACAAATTTGGAGATATATTTGCAGTAGGATCATACACTCATGCACGAATGTAAAATGTAATTGAATTACATGTACCTGCAATTTATAGTGACATATGAATCAAGTTCATCTTTGTATAGTATTTAATTAATTTATACTTTGTTCTTTTATATAGACTTCAATTCATCTGCTTTTGAACAGTATGATGCCTTACTCACTAGCAATATTGTTCCCATGTATAGAGCTTTCACAGGTAGGTTGCAAAGTTTTGATTAATTTTGATTAATTTTCTGTAATTATGATTCTGGATGTGATAAAGCTATGACAAGGACTTAAAACATTAATGCATGGCCTGTAGTATATCCAGATCTTGTGCAAATATATTTAAAAATTTTTAGAAGTAGAAGTTTGAAACTTTAAAACGCACTTATGTAAGTTAAATTTTTTTCTATATGTAGTCCTGTCTGACCTCTGCTTAGGTGTACCTGTTCACTTTTGAATTTTCTGTTCGTCTGTGTGCTGTCCTAACATGAAATGCTAGCTATGAAACTCTCATGAAAATATCCCCTTGGGGAAATGCTCAAGGTGAATGAAAATGGCACTTTTTCTTTCCTTTTGCAAGGTGTCAAGAGAAGAAAGGATGAAGTTTGTAAACAATGCCGTGATACAGTCCCTATTTCATCAAGCAGAAACTCAAACCAGACAATATTAACCTTGGAATCTTTATTTCAGGCAGTTTCTATTGTACAAGTGCAGTAAGCTGCATTAACTCTTTCCATCCAGCCTGATCCACAGTTGTTCATAATCACTGATAAGAAATTTTCTACAACTGGATATCGTCCTGTTTTACTCTTAGGTCTAGGCTCATTTTCTTAGACAAAAGATAAAAAGGGGAATTGAGTAAGGAAAAAGCTGGAGGAAAAGCAATGATGTAACTACCTTTCCAATGCATTCAGACCTCATTTATTCATTCACTCATGTCATACAAAAAACCAGAGATCCAGAAAACCTAAGTGGCTTTAATTTTCCAAGTAAACCAAAGACATTATGAAAAATCCAATTTTCCAAGGAAAACTCTACAAGAGATTTAAACTTACAAGTTACTCTAGACCATAAGAAAGAGATGAATCAATAAGGAGTGCCCACAAACCCATCTGTTTTTTTTGCCATGATAGCTCTAAATATTCAAATAGTCTCACTAGCTTATATCCTACAAATTGTATTTTCTCAAATAACATCTGTGAAAGAAGCCAGATTGTCTAGTGATGTTTGACGTGAGTTCTGTAGAGTTAGACTAACTCTTGGGAGGTGAATGTTCCTCTCGCGAAGCCATTCTCTCAGTCCCTACTAATTGGCACAGTTGCAGGTGTTAGCAGATCGGCCCGAAATGAATGACCTCTCTAGAGTTGTAGCTTCAGCTTCAGATCGAATGCATTATCTCCAGTAGTGCAATGCGCCTTGCAGAGCTGTAATAGCATTTACCTTGTCTCTTTGAATGGTTAGTTTGGAACTTTTTAGTATTAATCTGTAATGAAAAAGGAAATATGTTCTTTTTCTTTAATGGTGAAATAACTTCAAATTTATGTTAAATATGCTTATATTTTCTTTTAATGACAGACATATGGGACTATTTCCATAATGTGCTTCTTCAGGAGTATGCTAGAGAAAGGAATGGAGTAAATGTTATCAGTGGACCAGTGTTTGATTACAATTATGATGGCCATTTTGATACTCTTGATGAAATTAAACAGTAAGTACATGGAAAAGCCAGAAATCAAACTCCAGATTATTTCTTGCTGTATTACTACACAAACAAACTTTTATTCAAAAAGAACACGAAACAAGTATCACAGAGAATGGAGTATTCCCTTTATAATACTACATCCACTGTTACTCATACAACAGCAAATACTCTTGCAAACAGATGCAGTACTGTAGAAATTGAAGTACCAGTAAAGAGAAAAAAGCTATGCAGTTACATTTGTATCTATGTACACATGCACAGATATGGACCAGTAATTTGTTTCCCAAGCTTATGCCTAGATTTTTGGGCCTCTGCAACAGAAATGCTGTGAGAATATATGACATCTAAATATGCAGATGTGCTTCAGCATCATTTTCTCACTTTCATGTTGTGCTCACTCACCTGTTTGTTGTTTCTCCCTGTTGTCTCAAACTGATGTGCTTTATCAAAGATCAAATTTCTGTGTTTTCTTCACTCAATCATGTAACTGGGAATGTAAAATGTAACGTTCCTGAGTGGTATTTTTGCATAGCTACGGCTTACACAGGTCACTTGAAGGTCTGACAAGTCCTAGGTACATTTTAGTGAGCTCTGGTAGCTTAACAAAATACATTTAAAAATTCATCTGTATGTAGAAACAGGAATAAGAGAAGACTTATGTAAAAATAGTTCCATAAAAGAGAAAATGGAAGATAAAGACCAATTATTTATGTTAGTGAATGAGGACAGAAGGAGGAAAAAACAGAACAAGAACAAACAACTTAGATTGTTCCAAATATAGGGAAAATGCCTTGTGACAGTAAGAACACTTATGTAGTAGAAAAGTGCTGGGAAATCTGCACAGCTGAATCTGTCACTGGAGATGTTTTATTCAGGGCTAGACTTAATACCACATCTGTCAAAAATGGTTTGAGAATAGGAAAATCAGCTCTGCCACGAAGTAGGAGGGTGGAAGGGAGGAGAGACTAGAACTTCCTTCCAAGCAGAATGCTGTAATACCCAGTTGACCACATAATGTTGTCTACAGTTTGGAATAAGCATGTTTTATTCAGCATGGTTAGTCAGTCATACAGAGCAGTATACTGATTTCAGTGACAGTGTTTTGTTGAATACTGAAGATATGCAGCAAATTTGGGAAGCATTCAGCTCCTCGTAAGTTTACATACAAAAGTGACCATGTTCACAGAATAGCCAGAAAAGGGAGGCAAAGACATTTTCAATCAGGTATCCTAAACTGGTTTCTGTAGCACATAGCCACAAGTCATCATTCTGGCGTTTCTTGCTGGTAAGGAACTAGAAGCTAATTTTCTCATCGTTTTTCTCCAAATTCAGTTTCATATGGTTGAAATTCTTAATGTAATGAAGGGCAGATACGATGCTTTATCTTGCCTTTTCCAGATGTAGATGTCTGGCTTTGGCAAAATAGAGTGTTGACCATGTAAGCAATCCTGTTGGTTTCTGTGGGACTGCTTGTAGCAAAAGGACTAATCCATGCATGTTTGGCTGTTCATGAAACAGACAATGAGGCTGTCTATACCATCAGGTATTCATTTCAATTATAAAATAAATAAAAGTCATAAAGTAGTGAAAGATCTATGCTAAGTTCTATAAATGACTAATGGCATCAGTGGTTTCAATACTCGATATCTAGATAAATCCCTCAATTAATGTTTGTTTTGTAGGCACGTAAACAATACAGAAATCCCTGTCCCAACCCATTACTTTGTGGTTCTGACTAGCTGCAAGAACAAGTCCTACACTCCACTGAACTGTTCAGGCTCCTTGGATGCTTTGTCTTTTATCATTCCTCATCGACCTGACAACACTGAAAGCTGTGCTGTAAGTATAGTTCTATGCTCCTGTGTGCCAATGAGCTTTGTGAACTGATTCCCAGTGGGATCCAGTCATCTGGAGAATCTTTAGAAATCTAAGTGTTTAATTAATTCATTCCTCATGAGCTGAGATTGAGTTGAGAGCTAAAGCGATGACTAGGAGAGCAAGAAGCTCCAGGAGAGGTAGCTGGAAACTAATGAGCTGATAGGAAACAAGGAAGAGGAAAGGAGGGTTTGAGAAGAAAACTTGGAAATGCTGTCACCTGAGAAGGGCTGACAACAGCAGCACAGCCAACAGGGTGATGAGATAGCTGTATGGAAGGCTGCAGGATAAACTTACTCCAGAGGTATCAGAGGACTTTGAGTGTTACTCCCTTCAGCGTAGCTAGAAGAATTCCTTCAATCCTTTGTTCCACCTTTATCAGAAATTAGACAGTAGGCATTTAGATGTATGGTTCTGTGGTTGAAATTCATACCTGAATTAAATAAAATCTATGCTTACCACTAACAATGTAAATCTCATGTTTTGTAGCAAACAAAATAAATTATCCGAGTGTAATATGTTTTGTTGAGCCAGCTGAGTGTCTGTTCCATAAACTCTGGGATGCAGAAGGTTCCTTAGTTCAGTGAATGCATTACAGAGTCCTCCTCCACAAGCTATATGCTGCACAGACTTGAACTGGCCCTCAAAGAAATACAATTGTGTTTATTTAGTTGACTTATAACTTTGAACTCATAACTCTAGACAGGTGCAAGCTTGAGCTGCTTAGAAACAACTTAGGTGTCTCCTCATTTGTGGTGTGGATAATCCACAACTGCCCAGTGATCTTTTTGGTAGTTGAGAGTTGTCTAAATATATAAGATAAAAAATTTGAATGAATTATTCTTTATACTTTAGAAATCAACATCTGTTATTTCTAAAGTTTAGCAACAAAACCCAAATATCATTGTACTTTATATTCATTGTGTCTTGCAGTGACGTAAATTTGGTAAACCATTTGTGTCAGACACAGATATTGTTAATGGAAAAGCAAATCACCGTTTGTTTGCAAAAAACCTTTGTAGTAAAATAATTGAACAATAATATTTTTGATTTATTAGTGCTTACATTTTCCTTGTTTTCCCTGTCTATCTAGCAATTACTATTGCTGTCCAACAATCAAGACTGAGCTGCTGTAAGGACTTTGCTTAGGTTGTCAGATGCCTGTTGTTTGGCCAGCCTGAGCACTGCAGCTAATTTATGCTGTAACTAAAACTATCCTTCCTTGTGTGTTTGAATCATGACTCAGCCTTACTTTGTAGTTAAAAGTTATACTTGCCATTGCCACATAATTTTGCTTCTCTGTTACTTTGAAGGTGGGGAGAGGGGACATCCATTTGATTCTGTTTAAATGAGATGCCTAAATGCAAGGCTGTGAAGATGCCTGGGAAAACGTGGAAGAAGTTTTACCAAGTGGTGGCCTTTAGTCTGTCAAACCAGTTCAAACACTGGTTATTGTCTCACACCGCCACCAAACAACAGTGCCTTTTATGTGTTTGAACATTGTTCTTGTTTGTTTTGGCAGGAAAATAAGATACTTTCTGAATGGGTTGAAGAAAGAGTTCAGGCTCATTCTGCACGTGTTCGGGATGTGGAGCTGCTAACTGGGCTTGACTTTTACCAGGAAAGAAAGGAACCCATCTCCGAGATCTTACAGCTAAAGACATTTTTGCCAATATTTGAGAGTGAAATTAACTGAGTACCTGTTTAAAAAGTGTCAGTGCTTGGAAGAAAGCAAATTTAAGTGATTTAACATTTTTCCTGGCTAAAATATTTAGGAAACATGACTACAGCTCTTCTATAGGAAAATACACTTACAGGAGCTAATTTCTTTTTTTCAAATTTGTGTCCTTTGGTCAAGTGTTTTGTGCCAATTGAATAAAAATTACCTAAAGTAAATTAAATCATCATTGCTGAGCCAGGCTTTCAAAATAGAGAATACTTTATTAGTAGTGGTTTGAAAAAAAACCTGCAAAAGCAACATGTTTTGTAGTAGAGAAAGCCCAGAATTGTAAAATGTATAGAAAATATTTCTCTGATGGAGTTGGAAAGTGAAACACTTCGAGAGGAGTGTGTGTGGTTTTTCCCTTTGTGTTTATTAGAGAGGCTATGGTTATCTAATACTATTATGTCCTGAAATGTTCTTAATTTCTCTGTCTCACCTATTAATTGACATGGAAACTGCTATGTATTTAAAACCCATGTTCAGACTAGCAAAAAGTTTGTATATAGTGGAAGTGTCTTCTATGATCATCCCCTGTGTTTTCCACTTGTGTTAATTCATTATGCTCGTAACAAGAGAAGTGATGTTAGATTAAATGAGCTATGGTCTGTACCCTTCAGAAATCTTACAGCATTCTGAACATGAAGAGGTAAAAGAAACGCTCTAGCCAGAAGAATTTTGTCTGGATGTCTACCTGTATTTGCAACAATTTGCAAATGCCTGGCAATACCTAAATGCTTGTGTGTATTTTTAAATAGTTAAACCAGAGATTAGAGCACAAAATTAGTGATGACATCAGAAAAATAGTCAGTGTTCCTTTCCGTAGAGACTTTATACACAGAGACTCTCTAACTCACACTGTGCTGTACACAAATTACTGCTGAGGGCGGATAAGTGGGACAAGGCAATGGAAATTCCCAGATTCTGCTATTACAGAAATGTCACGTGTTAATTGAGTGTTGAGCTGATTTTCTCCACTCAAAACGCTGCTAAGCGCAGGTGTGAATAACAGCAGACAATTGACCGTTTGTCTGATTTATAGGCACAGTGGGGGAGTTTTAAAGAAACACCAAAGAGTGTTTCAATCTGTAACTAACTGTGGACTGAAGCAGATATATTAGTTTAAAAAAGGAAGCTTTAACAGCCTGTACAAAAAAAACCCAAAACCACCACAGGACAATTTTTTCCCCACGTCTTAGATGATCAGTGTATGCACACACACTCCAAATGTAGTTTAGCAATATTTATCTTACATCAGGGCGTGGGACCAAGCTGAATGTCAAGATTTGTATCTCTGATTAAACCATTACACCATCTCCTTGAATGTGGAATTGTATTTCACCCTGCAACGCCGTGGCATCTAAATCTGTCCATCTAAATCAGAGACTTGTGCTAAACTGCCTCAATTAAGAATACAACTGATTTTTCGCTGGATAGGAAATCATGCCCTAACTCTAGTCAATGAATCTACATAACACATACTAATTTAGGCATGTAAATTAACTAGTCTAGAATCATAAAACTAATTTCAGACATAAGAAGAAAGAAATAGTTTCTTAAGAGTATAATATTTGGTATGTCTACATTAGCAATTTAAAGTAGAACAAGCTTGACCGAATTTGAATGAACCCCTGTATCACCAACCATGGCAGCAATACAAGCTTCAGGCCAATACTCTAGTTCAATTATGAAAGCGAATTTCTGGTGTAGATTGTGAACAGTTACACTCATGTTTGAATTATGTATATCTCTGGGTACCTGCATGATGAAATACTGTCTTTGAGATTTGCCCAGACTTCTGAAAATCAATTTCATCCATTTCCTCACACACAACAGGTACTAGACTTAAATAGCAGCAAAATTAATTTGCTGTTCTCCTTCACAAGATTCTTCTTTATTAAAATGTCTAGCCTCTACGCCCCAAAAGCACCCCACCCTGCTGATAAAAGTTGGCCCTTTCTGCATAAAGATCCCTGCCTGTCAGGCTGACAAAAACTCTATTTCTCATTCAGTATTTGTATAGCATCTAACACAACAGGATCTTGATCACGTATTTGGGTTTTACACAAACTTTTGTGGTAATGGAGTCTGAAGGTGCAGGTACTTTAAGAAAGCAAATATGAAAGTGGTTTTGCTATAGTCATGCTTACTTGCCCTACTGTTTGTCCAGCTGTCGTAATATCTAGTGTTGAAAAGTGTAATGGGTCATTTACAGATAAAAGTATGGAGATTGCATAGGAATAGCTAACTGAAATTTTTCTGTGAGTAAAGGACTTGGTTCTTAGCCCTTTATTCTTCCCTTGGCACTGACGCCTGGGTACTCTTTTCATGTTGCAGAGTCTCCAGCTTTCTCAGTGCCCACTCTCCGTGCAGCATCATACACCTTCTGTCACCACTCGTGACATAAACTCTGCTATGAGCTGCTTCTGGCAGCGTTGGGTTCCCTCTCCTTCTCCCCAGAGGCTGTGATGTCCATCTGTTAGTCAGTTGTGTGGTTTCACAGGCCTCCTTAAACGTATTGCACTTTTTGTTACTTACAGGAACAATCACGGGAAGTTTTCTTTCGCCCATCACTACTAAGTTCAACCAGGGAGCCCGGTCATCGACTGCTTTAGAACATGTCTGGATTTCTGACTGATTTGGAAACTGTGGGCTAAGTTTTTGTGCTTTCCTTTCCCTAGTTACATGAGCCAGTGCCTGCATTGGAGATGGGCGAACTAATAGTGAACTTGACACAATGATGATTAGGGCACAGACTTGGCTCTGTGTACCACCCCTGCATCACATAATTAAAGCTGGGCATGGGAGGAAGTGCAGCTCTCAAACCCTGGAGATTTATGCGAGGGAAATTCATTAGTGTTTGGGCTTTGGTGAACTTATCTAAAATTTTTAACAGGTCCATTGGCTTGCACAGACACTTTTGTTTAAATTTGAAAATGAATGTAATGCCTTCTCTATTTATACAAACAGAAAATTAAAAAATCTTGCCAGTTCATAAGACAGCACTTAATACTGTGTACATATGGCTGTATTACCAATAGAGATACAGCCTGAAACTTAGGCAGTTCCCTGAGACATTTGTACAGATCTTTTCCTTTTTGAAATACAGTAACTTCTACAATTTGCATGGAGATGGAAATGAACAGCTGCCTCAAACAGAATTCATGCGCCTCAAAACCTACAAAATACAGCACAGTCATTCCGAGAATCTAAAAAAATTATTTTATTCAAATAACATTGACCTGGAACAGTTCATCCACTTACATTTCAAGACTCAAAACTGGTTGTTGTGGTTTGCATTTCAAAGGCAAAGAATACTTATTCTTTATTAAAGTTATCAAATAAAGAAAGTTCTGATGTGTAGAGGGGAGTAGGATGGTAGTAAGCTCTACCTTAACAGTTCAAAGGCAGTGAAACTGTACGTGACAGTGTAAGAATTCTACTTGGGACACATTCCTTACTATAGAAAAGCAGGGCAAAAGGACAGTTGACTGAACATATAAAACTGATGATTTTTTTTTAACTCAGAAATGCTGAGAAATTCAGAAGTTAAAACGAAGAAACAGTAAAAGTAACAACAAATAAACAATAAAACATAGTAACACCAGCATATGGCAAATATTTAATTTAAAAACATACTCCTCCTTTGATAACCACTCTGCTTTGTCCTGAGAACTAAGAAATAATGCTGCTTCTGAAAGTTTCAAACTTCTCCTATTTCCTAGAGGATGTGGGTATAACTTCCCAAAAATGGCAAGCCCTTTGTTTCTGTGGGTTTTAGCGAGTTTTGGGACTCCTAAGTATGAAGCTGGAGTGGAACAGGTGTAAATCAATCTGCTGACTGTAAAAGCAGATGTTGCCAAGTCCCAGCTCTCATATCCACCTTATGTGTGAGAATTAAAAATGTAAGTTCTGTAAAACATGATTTTCCATGGACTGCTATTGAGGCTGAGAAACTGAGCACTCCTGTAGCCATTGAAAATCTGAACTCAGGAGGACCTGGCTGTTTCCCTCTCTTATGCTTGGGGTTGGTTTTTTTTGAGTTTTAGAGTATTAGAACCAAATCTGTAAGCAAATATAGAAATTTGGCACTACCTATAGTTAGTTTTGTCTCCGTAGCAAGGCAGAGTAATAACAAAAAAGAGCAGGCAAGGGAAACACAGCCTACCCTGCTCCAGAAAATCCTACAAAGCAAGGAAAAGCTTAACTGATCTTTTTTTTTAGCAAGTGACTGTCACCATATAAAACAAACATTTTTTTTTTTTGCTTAGTATTTGCTTAATATTTGTTATAGAAACCGCTGGCTTTTTGTCAGCACCTCACTGAAGACTATCTTCAAAGCTGAGTGCAGACATTTAAATGGCACAGAATGCCCTTGACTCCTACCTAAGACATCCTTCCTTAAGGAAGATGGCATTAATGGATATAGAAAGGGCTGTTTTTTCAAATTACCTCCCAACCGCTCCTGCAATGTTTGTACATAAGTTGATGGATTCTTCATATGCAAAATGTGCAATCGTGTTTATAAGTACGGATTTTTTCTACCCTAACTGTGCCGTTTCTATGCGTGCAGGGCGTTCCTGCCCCTGGGTGAAGAGCTGTCAATAAGGAGGCAGACAAATCCATCATGCCTCTGGACCTGATGTCTTGGCAAAAGTGAGGGCTCAGAAGTGTCCTCTTAATCAGGCAGCACTTCCCTGCCCCATCGCATTTCCCCTGGGGAGGGGGAAGTGAAGGCTACTGGAATGATTTTCCTTCCCGTAGTCTGGAAGTAGCGAGAAATTTGAATCCTTCCCACTCCCTGGAGCAGGAACCAAAGAACAGGAGCGTCCTCAGAAGGATGAAAAGTGGTGGGTGGAACATGATTTGGTATCAGCCAGGGTCAGGGCCGAGGACAGCTTCGGGTTTGAGATCAACCAGATATGAAGTGGGAGGAGTCTTTTGCCAAGGACCCAAATTACTTATGAATGTATATTAAGGAGACCTGGCAACTGATGTGGTAGGTAAACCAAACTGCCCACTGCCCAGGACGCTCAGCCTGTAATGGTTGGAAGCTGGAAGGAGAGCGAGCCCTTCCCTAGACTGGCTGCAAGGAAGGGCAGATCTCCAGCTCTTACTTCATGTGAGAGAAACGTGGCCGGGGAGAAGAGGACCCTGGTTTTCCAGAGGCTCTCCAAGGAAAGGCAAACTTGCAGAGTTTTGTTTGCTGTCCTTGCCTCTTATCACTGAGTCAGATGATTGCTGCCTAACCAAGGGAACAACCCACCAAAGGCACGTCTGGTTTTGCACAGATTAGGGACGGCAGGGAGTGGTGTTACAAGCTAAGAGGTGGGGTGGTCTCATCTGGGCAGATGGTGGGCACCCTCTTTCCTTCCTACCAAAGAAGAGGCTCAACTAATCTGATATTTGGCGCTAAGGAAGCCGTTTCTCTGGCTGGTTGTACCTCAATAACAGACGTTGTTCACAGTTACAATGACGGTAGGAAGTGATTTAGAAACCACTCTCTGAGGAAGCAATGGCTTGACAAGTGAATTTTGACCACATCACGACTTCAGTGAGATCAACAGTTCACGATCAGATCTGCCAACCATACCAGCTCCAGCTGTGCTTGCAAGGCATGCCAAAAAGGGAACTGAGGGCTTTTTAATCAGTTGCGTGACTGTAGTCCTGTGTAGCTGAAAGAGAAATGAGCTATTGGTTAGGCTCCACGCTTTGATGGGGGCATGATAAGCCAAAGTTAAGTTCTTTCATTTCCTTAAAAACACCCCCCCAGCTTTTTTTCCCTAATTCTGCCCTTTAGCAACCTGTGTTCTTCTACGCAGGCTCCAGGCAGGATATCCACAGTAATTCAGGAGGATCTCTGAGTGCCTACAAGGACCACTTACAGGGTAAGATGGAGGAAGAACCTGAAAAGACCTGTAACTTGAAGGCTAGGCTAGATGCATTTTCTAGATCATTGCAAACAGAGAGGATCTTAATACAGCAAAGAAGTTTTTCCTTATGTTTAAGTTGAATTTCTTGTGTTTCATTTTGTGCCCATGGCCTCTTGTCCTGTCACTGGGCACCAGTGACAAGAGTCTGGCTTCGTCCTCTTTGCGCTCTCCCTTCAGGTATTTGTACACATTGATGAGATCCCCCTGAGCCTTCTCTTCTCCAAGATGAGCAGTCCCAGCTCTCTCAGCCTTTCCTTGTAAAAGAAATATTCCAGGCCCTTCATCATCTTTGTGGCCCTTCGCAGGACTGGCTCCAGTATGTCCGGGTCTCTCTTGTACTGGGGAGCCCAGCAGTGGACCCAGCACTCCAGGTGTGGCCTCACCAGTGCTGAGTAGAGGGGAAGGATCCCTCCCTCGACCTGCTGGCAACACTCCTCCTAATACAGTCCAGGATACCATTGGTGTTTTTTGTCACAAGAGCAGAATTCTGGCTCATGTTCAACTTGTCATCCACCAGAACTCTCAGGTCCTTTTCTGCCAAGCTGATTTCCAGCTGGGTGTTCCCCAGCCTATGCTGGTGCATGGGGTCGGTCCTACCCAGGTGCAGGACTTCACACTTACCGCTGCTGAACTTCATGAGGTTCCTTTCAGCCCATTTCTCCAGCCTGTTGAGGTCCCTCTGGGTGGCAGCAGGACTCTCTGGTGTACCAGCCACTCCTCCCAGTTTGGGGTCATCGGCAGACTTGCTGAAGGTAGTCTCTGCCCCATCATCCCAATCATTAATGAAGATGTTGAATGAGGTTGGACCCAGTGCTGGCTGCTGGTGACTACTCAGCAATGGGAATGCCTCAAAGGTTGCAAGGTTAATAATTGTGCTTTTTCAGGAACGTTTTTTGAAGTCAGTGGTTTTATTAATTGTTATGAAATTTTCTTAGTGGCAGAATACAAGCCTGTTATTCTGTAAGCAGGATAAAAGAGTTTGCTCAAAGTCCTGCATTTCAGATGTGCCAGACTTTTTTGTACGAGCAGCTTAACACTCATCATCACAGATGGAAGCTGTATCAGTCAGCTGTAAATATAAAACACTCAATTTGATCAAACAAAAAAACTTTTTGTGATAAGTATGGGAACTAAGAATCTTTCTGTCCTTCTCTTATTATCATACGCAGGACATGCCACAGAATTCTCTCTCGAATCTCAGGAGTAAACAGCTGTCCAGGAGGAGAAAGAGGACTGACGGGGAATGGCTGAGAAAAAGTATTTTGGAAAGGAATGGTCTTTTTTGCTTTGCAGGCAAACCAGTGAATGTAATTTCCATCTATTCAGCTGTTCTGTTTTTTTTTTTTTTCTTTTTTTTTTTTTTTCCCCATTGCTATTTGTTTTCAGGAGAAAACCTGATAGATTTGCATGTAACTACCAAAACTACAGCTATGAATACCATTTCTATCATCTCTACAGCATTTGAAGGATATTCCCACCAGCCAAGAATGCAAAATGTGCTTCAGAAATTATAGTTGGTTTTAATTTCTCCTTATGAATTTCTCCTCCATTTTAGGCAAAAAGATGCTTTTTCTGCATCTGGGAGCACATTTTCATGCAGCAGCAGATTCCAAAGAGATTAGTTTGCCTTTCTTTCCAGTCTTCCCTAAGGGGCATCGTCCACTTCTTTTCATCTCACCAGTTTATATTCTTCTAAATTTTTTGTTCCGATTACAGATGCCAGATATCTCCCTAGCACCATGAAGCATTTCAGATCAGTCTTCAGCTACAAGGAGGAAGAAGGGAAGAAAAAAAGCACTGTCTGCGGAAAAAAATAGAAAATTGGAGTTTTTGTTCCTTGGCATTTTTAAAAGCTTAACTGCAGACCCATGGGAAGGGTGAGTTCAAACTGTTGCTTACCCTAATTCTTTCCACAGAATGAGAAATATTGCCTCATTTAATTTCCTCAGTTATGAGTTAGATCACATTTTATGTGGTATGTGACTTAACCTTATCAGTAGTACATAGGTTTGGAAACAGTTTAGCTGCATAGGCTGAGGAAATGCACGTGATATGATCTCGTATTTGGTTTAGTAAATTTTTATTTATTAACATTGCCAACAATGTTCCGGCTCTTTAGTATTTCAAACATGCTTCTGGTGGCTTGGCAGGAAATAATTCCCTATAATCCTGGATCCTAAAGGTACAGTCAGATGGAGTGACGGCAAACAGGACACTGTCTGGTGGGAAAGCAGAGGAATGAGAATAGAGAAGGAGATGGCAGTGAGGCATGTTTCAAAAAGGACTGGAAACATTTCCCTAGGAGACTGTGGGCTGTGGAGGGCACAAGGTCTGGCCAGTGACCCACCACATTGGCTGTAAGGAGCAACCACATGTTTCTACTTTTTGTGTGCAGTGTGTCACTGGCTGTATCTGCTGTCCAACATCTTCCTTTTCCCATGGTTCCTGATTATCATTTCTCTTACTCCAACGTGTGTCTTTTTCTCTTCCCAGCCCTGGCCATGTTTCTCCTCAGCACCTGTGGCTCAATGTCATCTTTGGCTTCTCCAGTTGTTGCTGCTCGCAATGGAAGGAGTCCCCATTCCTTCCTCCAGCTTGGCCCTTAGCTTTTCACCCAACTGTTCATGTGCCAACCATACTCCCTAAACAATTAATTTGGAGTAAAAGCAGCATGTAAACTAGCTCCCTGCTCAGTCTTTGGGACTGTGATCACTGCCAGATGTGCTTTCTCAGACCAGAAATCATGCTGCTTCGGCAACTCGGGACTTCCTTCAGAAAGCTTAGTGTAAAAGTGATGAATTTAGTCATTAAAATCACATGGCTTTTACCAAAGGAATAGAATGAGTTATAAGAGGTCCAGAAATAAGCATTTTCAATAACAGAAGACTTTAACATTTTACGATAACATGTCTGTCATTATAACTGTTCTCTGAGGTATTGATTTCATTTAATGTACTGGTATAAAGACCCTTAGACAGAAATTTCCATTGGTCTGAATGACTTGTGGGTGAGAACTTCTAAGTAAACACCATTGTATGAGAAATGCTGTAAAACTGTATGGGTTGCAGAAGTATATATAGTCTTTCTTTCAATATCTTCCTCACATGCAAACTCTTTCCGGGAAATAATCCAGCAGAAATGTTGTCAGTGGTACTACCAAGTGTTTTAGTTATTAAAAGCTACTAAATGTTAAAATGTGTGCATAAAAGCCATGTGAAAGCTTTCTAGAAATAGAAATAAAGATAGAATAAAGGATTTTTGTATCTCGCAGAAAGACAAGCAGTGTATATTTCAAAGGAGCAGGCAGAAATTGATACCTTTATGTTATGGAAGTCTCCCTCTTTTCCAGCTGTGAACAACATAATACATCCATGGACAGATTGCTATAATATTGCTTGACAAATTTGCTGATTGATTGCTGTAAAAAACAGGTGCTGCTGAAACACAGTTGATGAATGACATAAAGTCAAAAGGAAAGTTGTCTAACATTTCTGGAATATCTCAGGAGCTTTATGACTGCCCTAAGAAAGATTGTATTTCTTCATAGGAATTAATTTTCTATTTTCTATTATATGTTTCTATACTGTGATTAATGCAGAATAACTGCAGAGAAAAATAGCACTGAGAAACTTTGTGTGTTCTGGCTAAAGCTTCTGCTTTACGAATCATTGAATCCACAGTCTGCTTCTTGTCCAACAAAGCTGCACAGCATTCTGGACAGCTATAGGATGGGATAATGATATATGGGACATGATGCACCAGTGTGTCGCTTATACTCAGGGATTTTCCTGTGTGACATCTTGGATTGTTTACTGAGGTTTGAGGTTAAACTGAAGAAAACAATGATTTCCTCCTGGTCTCTGATAATCCATCTGCTTTTTAACTATTCGGTATCATTTGTGAACTGTTGTCAGTGTCACCTTGGATACAAATGAGGTGTTCCATGTGTATTGGTGTTTAGATAGCCACATGGGCTTGGCCAGACTGAGTAACAACTGCAGTGATGCCCTAAGGGCCAAGTAGAGGAGAAGAAACCAAGAACTGCATCATTTCTTCTTTAGATATTAATTCTGAGTGGTTTCACATAGAGGTACCTACAGGTTTGGCTAGCTCAGACTAGATGGCACAAGGATCGTGTTGCAGACCTGGAATGACCATCAGTGGCAGTGAAACTTCCAAGAAAGTGGTCTCAGTCATCCTGAAGCCTGTGCAGAGCTCACCCAGCGCTGCAGCAGTCTCTTATCAAACCCAAAGCTTGCTTCCAAGTGACAAAGGATGTGACTGTCACTGGTGACAGCTCCTCGTCTTGGATTGCCAGTTGTCAGGAGCTAAGCAGTTTGTCAAATAGCTGCCCACATGGTCTCCAGAGGTAGTTGTTGTAGGTAGAGACAGAACAGAGCTGATGTAAGGCTGGCTAATGCACATTGATGATACATCTTTGATGCTGTTTAGCATGCGAAGGGAACATTGTAATTACAGTTACTGAAGAGGTGATTTCAATTTGGAGCAGGAGCGAAGGAAAGCTGCTGCTATGATATGGAAAATAAAGTCTCTATATATTCTTACCTACTTTAATCTCTTCCCAAACAATACGAGATTTTAAAAAGCTTGTCTTGTTTAGCAGAGCAAACCCAGAACCTGAGAGGAAAAATAGCTGCATTGCTAGGAGTGATAGTAGTGATAAACAGCAGAGAAAGAAAGAAAAGAGCTATCTACGGTATAAAACAATGTTGGCAGCAAATAATTAGAATGATATATAAATTTGCTAGCAGTAGATTCCAGCTGGAAATTGGAAGACAGAGATTCTCACCAGTAAGCTTCTGGAACAGCTACTCAATGGAAATTTCAAGGGATAAACAAAAATACTTTTAAGAAAGAGCTTGGTCAACCTATGAATCAGCCTGAATTACACAGTTGCTCATGATAACAGGGAACTGCCTCAATGACTCAGCTGGATCTGTGTTCTTTGCCTCAATGAATAACAATTAAATGAAAGACAAATAAAGGCATTTTTACTGTAGAAAGGTAATGCAAGATCTGTTTGATTGAGACAGTGCTCAAGGATATTTAACAGAGATTAACACCAGAAGTCCTTATGGCCAGGAACTTGAGAAACTTACCCGGGTTTATTGCAATTTAAATAAAAAGGATCTGGGTTGCCAGGATTTGTATGAGCCCTGCTCGTGCTGCCATTTCAGCAGTCCTAACTCCCGCTCTGCTTTCACTGCTTGCGGATCATCTTCCTGAACACATGGATAGGAAAACTGTTCCCTACTTGCTTTCCTTCCAGCTGTGTTTGTGAGGTTGGGAAGTATGTGTGTGGATGACTGAAGGAGGAGGGGGTAGGGGGTGGAGGGGTCCTTTATTCCCAGGGTGGAGTTGTAATGCAGCTCATCAATACCGCCTTCCTCTATTGACTTCAGTGATTGTTTTGCACAGCATCCCCAAGAATGTGCGGGCCAGAGCCTCTCTGAAATGTAACGGCAGGAGATGCCATGCTGAGCCAGAAAATGTCTGTACAAAATGCCTTTGACTAGTTAGGAAAAAAAGGCTTGGATACAGTTGGTCAGAAAAAGTTTAAGAAAACTTAGTTGTTTTGTTTGGGGTTTTTTTAATGAATTAATTAGCTCATTGAAATTAAATAATTTTGCAGCGTCTAAATTTGCTTTCAGTGCTGTCCCAACACAACCTTATCAGCCAAACGATTTTCAGAACAAGGTTAGATGCCAACATATCATCTCCATGACTTTTCTTTCAGGCTTCTCCTGAGCTGACAAACAACCCGAACCCACTGAGTCCTGGCTGACAGCTATGTTGCTCCATGGCCGGCTGAGCTGGCAAAACCCATAGTTGGAGCAGCTTGCAGGCACAGGCTTGATGCTGGATTTTGTACAACTTGAGTGTGTGTCTTAACAACCAACCTGCTACTTGTTTTGTTGCCTTTCTGTCTGACTGCTCTCCCCATCTAAAAGATGGCTCTGACCTGGTGCAGAATGTGAGAGTTTCTGAAGTCCTAAATATGCCCTGAGGACAGGAAATTTTTTCCAGCACAGCATTTCTGCCACGACTCTCCTCTTCAGCACATCCAAAACTCATGCTGTTGTTCTTGGTTTCTTTGCCAAAATCCTATTCCAACTCCTCATAAGAAAAAGAGATGTGAATTTTAGTTGGAACATATACAGAGACCGGGGCAAGGCAGCCTGGCTAAAAAGAGCCCAGACACATGACGGAGGATGTGGTAGTTACTGGATCTGCTCAGAAGCTTTCCTTGCAGAGAAGCTGCCTTGCAGGACATTCCCATTTCTGTCCACTGAGAGTAGTCAGTCAGAAGATGGGAGAAGAAATGGAGGAGGCCAAAGGCAATTAAACGTATTAAAATACCTAGATGTGAGAGCTGATTCACTGAGTGACTATTACGTGACTATCATAATGGCTGGGTCCCTGCCTCTTTATTCTTTTGGATACAGGATGCAGGTGTTAGTCACTATTCATCAGTATCTTTACTTCATTAGTGACAGAAGACTGCTCAGCTGTTATCCTAGGATGCTGGACAGTGGAAAGACCTGCCTGTTTTATAGTTCGCAGACTTCCAGAGTAGTTGAAAAAAAAAGTAATTCTGCCTTTCTGTCCACTTTTCAGTTATCTAGGAGACACACAATGTATAAGATAAACACCAAGGGCTGAGAAATAACCTCAGAAAGAAGATCTGAGGGAAACTGGTTTGTACGCTTGAGCTGATGCTTAAGCTAAAACTGATATGCTGGAGCTTTGGATTTTTACACCATAAAGGGGAAGAATGAGCAGATTTACTGCCTTGTTGCTTTTATAAAAAGGTTATTGAAAATACTTTTCATGTAAGCCTTGCAAGGATTCAGCATTTACATAGTTCATAGGGTACAATCAATGCTTACTTATTTCTGCTCTTCACATAAAACTTTTAAAAAGATACATCTCTCGCATATACTTTTGAGACTTTAGGCTCATACACAGAAAGGACTATAGTAATATTTTCCTTGCATCCTCAAAACCCATTCCATTAATATTCCATCATTAGTGGAGGAGCTAAGCAATAATAATATTTGCTAACATGTAGGAGTTTCTTTGTAAACAAAGTACAGACTGAATGGAGTACAAGGGCAGCAGCACTGCTGGGACTGGCCATCGGTGTTTGGGATTCATCTCACCTTCTTACCTGGTGCCAACTGAGTAGTTCATTTTTGGGACCAGTGGTTGTGCTGGGAGACCAGGTCACGGTGGGAATCCCAGGTGTTGTACCTGTGTAAGTATTGACCTCCTCATCAGGTCGGACCTCCTGATTGATCTGAGTTGCTGAGTTGGATTTCCTCATCTTAAAGAGATGAGAGTCATGGAAAGAGACAGGCTTGGGGCTCCTGTATTATAAATTGTGCTAGTAAAGAGGTCTGCAACCAAAGCCAGAGGAAATATCTCTGTGAGGCATCAGGCAAAGCAACTATGGCTTTTCTACACGGGGAAATAGTCTGTGTTGTTTCTCTGGAAAAGCTTATCTGCATTTACAGAATCCTCTTAGACACTCCCATTGCTCTCTAAGAATGCCAAGAAGAACATGGAGCTGTGCCCAAAGTTTTCCTTGTTTCATGACTGTACATGCTCTGAAAGCCCATGGGGCATGGTGGATTGCTATGCCAGAAGAATAAGGGCAATGACTTCTGACTGTCAATTAAAGCGCATCACTACTTCATCTTAAGGAATTGCTTGCCCTACCCCTTTCCTCCATGGAGAGCAATTAAAAGTAAACTCTGGACCTTTTTCTAAATAGGCTAGATTAAAAACATGATTTGAGATTCAAAATACAAGATGATCTTGTCTAGCTGTTTAATGGTTCTAACCATCTGTCACAGGGCATCACTATGAGTCAACTTGCTGTCAATGAACGCTATTATGATTATTGACACTAAACAAGTCTACAGGGGTAACTAACAAAGTGCCTTAACACAAACGCTTTGCCATCTTCAAAATGTCAGCTATCAGTACTGTTCAGATGCTTTCTCTGCAAATTATGCTGCAATTCAGAAGATAAGAGGAAGTACCAGGGTGGCTAATTGCAACGATCCGATGGTAAGTTAACACCCTGAAAATGTTATATGAAGATATCTATAACAAGCAGTTCTTCAGAAGCTTAAACGGCTAGTCTGAGACAAATTGATTTACCAATAACTTTTAAAGTATGAGGCCAAGATATCTGGCACAGGGAGCTCTTGGAACTTTCTGTGAAAAAGGAACCCCAGACAAAAATAAACATTCACTAAAAATACATCATGTTTCTTTCTGGGGTGAGGGTAAAATGACTTTTAGACACCACTAACATCCTGGCTGAGTCAATTCAACCTCCCTTAAAATACACAGTTGGGTTTGGTTGAAGATACCGGTTTTTAAATGGTGACAGTCTAAAGAAACATTCCTACAAGAGCTGACGATAAAAGTGGGGATTTTTTTCTTCATATCTTCTTACAAAAGACAAATGAATAGAAAAATTAATAGAAAAAAATGAGCTTTTAAGCTTTTCTCTGAAGGAGTTCTTTGTCAGGTAAATTTCATACACCTGCCTTTTGAGATATTTTCCTTTTTTCCAGCTTCTTAGTCGTAGCAGGAAGAGCTCATACGAGAAGGCAACACTTGCACAGAGTCTGCATTACATATCCTACAGTGAGTGACACTTAGCCAAGATTTGCTGAGTAATACAGACTTTCTCATAAGTGATGGACTACTGAGAAACTGGGGACAAACAAGTTTAGGCAAGGGAAGCAAATATGGAATGAGCACATCTGTCTCTGACATCTGAAGATGATCTGGTTGTGGCACGTCCATATAAGGGAATTGCTGCTTGAGTTTAGTGTAGACATCTGCAAAAAAAAAGTTTGTTAACAAACTTGCCATAAATGATTTGGGAGTTTTATAAAGGATACTTAACTCAGAAGATTCATTTGCAAATTAAGCTGGAACAAAGAGTGGATTGAGTAGTGAACGGGCTGAGGGTCTACTGCCTGAAATACCCAGTGCAGGCTTGGAGTCAGCAGAGGAGTAGCTGCTCTGTTTGTAAAAGATCTGCTTTTTGTTGTTCTACTTCCTGAATAGATCCAGAAGTACTACCTTCCACTTCTCTTATGGACAGGAAGGTATGAAAGGAGAATAGTAAGGACCAGAAGACTTATGTTTTTACTATTCCTTTATACTGACTGTGGAGCCAGTATTGACTTAATTCACCATGTGTCCCTTTAGGACTGGTTTAGCACACGTTCCCTAGATGGTGTCTGTGAGCCTCACCTGCAGACTTCAGTCCTCTTTGTCCACCATCTCTTTGTCCACCAACAATATTATGAGTCATAACAACATACTTAAATTCTGCTCTGAAAGTAGGGCAGTGGGTTGAATTTGGACAGCAAGATATCCCTTGGGATCTCCTGGGCTCCTGAAGATCATGCCTAAGGCACCTTGTAAAGACCTTCAATCAAACTTGGACAGATGCGCTTCCTGGCATTCCCTGCAGTCTGAATTAGCTGTCCTCCCTGACACCTAGCTCTGGTGAATCTCTGGACAGACTTCTGATGATGCCCAGGTCAGGCATAATATGCCCAGGACATAAAGTAGCAGGGATTCAGCAGTAGGCACTGTGATAGAGCCTTCATGCTGGTTCTCAAAAAAAGGGGTACGTGAAGCATCCTGCCCCAAGAACACCTACTGCATCCCTGAGATGTCATGCTGAAAGATTTATTTTTTTTTTAACAATTATTTAAACTTGCATATTTTCCCTTTCCTGGTGGGCTTCCCACCTGGGTCATGTCCCAGAAAATGGTTTCAATTTATCACTCTGAAGCAGCTTTACCAGAAGCAGTGTTGCGCATCCTCTTGTACTTTTACAAATATTTATAACGATCTGTTTCCATAAATGTAGAGGAGGCAAACTATGGAGCCCAAAAGAACAATACTAAAATGTTCTCCTGGAATTTCCCTGGGTAGTTTTTTGTTGTGGGAGTCTAAGAGGAAGCAGCACTGGTTAGCTGGGTGACAAGGCAGAGCTGAAGACTCTAGAGCTGAAGGAGGATTGGGGTGAGCTGGTCACATCCACTCACACTGTTTGGAGACAAGAATGTGAACATTTCCTACCAGGAGACACCATTTCCCTGCTCGGTGAATTTTTCTGTATGTGCACGCTCGCATCAAGCCAGAAGAACCCAGAAGCAGAAGAGGTGAGCAGGAGATGTGCACCAGCGAGGAACTCGGGCATAGGCTGACCTGGCAGCACGAGGACAGGCACTTATTCTTGACAGTAATGACACGTAAGACTCTAATGTTTCCACTGCAAAAGAGTTCTCGTCTTCCTGAGAAAACATGATTCTACTCAGCTTACTTAGAGATTATTAGAGAGCTCTAAAATTCATGGTTGATTATAAAATTTGTAATACAAATGTTCTTAAATAGTGTTTAAGCTTTCAAAAATATTTGTGCACGGACCTGTCAGGATTGCAAAACCAGATGTCCAGTGAATGCTGTGATGGTCAAGACTCCAGAAACATGGAGTATTTGTTGTTGTTGTTCACTCTGAAGCACAGAAATACCACAGCTATTCCAATTACTTGGAGGCTTTATGGATGTCCTTTTACGGAGGGGAAATCTGATCCAAACAACAAAATGTTCTCATTAGGTGTTTTGTTCTATTGAATCTGATCATCTCCCAAACTTACAATGCTTGCATATACAGCACTGAAATTCAGAGGAATGAGAAACAGCATCTGCAGCATTAAAAATCAAAAGTACAACTTCCCCCCTCTTTCCTCCCAGGTGCTTTTCTCCTCTCCCTCCCTTCTGGAGCTCTTTGAGTTTTATCTCTTGAGTTTTCCAGTTGGTCCTCACATTACCTTTGTCAAGTATAACAATGTTAACATTAATAATGTTAATATTAATGTTAATAATGTTTAAAGTCCTGTCTTATGCCTTCATTAGTTTTTTTTTTTTTCTGAAAGAAATAACAAATGGTATTTCTCTCATTATCCCGAAAGTATTTAAATTTTTTGTGGATTTTATTGAGTAATATCATATTTTACAATACCAGATGTCTCCTTAAATGTGCAACAAGTTCCTGGATCATTTGTGGTCTGTTAAAACACTAGAAGAAACAAACTGCATTGTGAAAATCACAAACTTTTTTTTTTTTTTTCCCCCCCATGATAATTTAGTGCAGTTAGTCTTAAAGCATCAGTCTGGGGACTTTTCAAAAGTATTTTCCAGAATCTTGTTTTGATGACATTTTAGTATGTTCATATGAAATAGATGGTGTTCCAGCAGTGACATACAAACTTGGCATTCCACGGACTTGCTTCCAGTAAAAGGGTAGTGAACGCCAATGCCTGCAGCTGTTGCAAAGGAGACACGCAGCATCTGAGTGGTAATGCTACTACCCAGGGCATAGGACTTTCTCAAATTACATTGACCTACATATTTTACATGATGACAATAAATACTAAAATTTAAAGAGGTATTTCTTCAGGCACCAAAAATTAAACTACAAAACTTCCTACAGCAGAATGGGGTAGATGCTAAAAGTATGCATGTGTTCAAAAAGTGGTAAGACACGATGAAAAATTATCTTAAACAGTATTTAGGAGGAGACCTTCTGTCTGGCTCAAAAAATCTTCTCAGCTGCGGATCTTTAACTGCTGTTTAACCTGATTTAATACAGCAGTTGTTGTACTCTTAGGCATGAAATAAAGGTGATTTCAAAACTTTATATGAATTAGGAATATAAATCTGTCTGGAGATGCAGGATGTGTATTCCTAAATTCCGTACGCATTTTTTCAAGTCTCTGCCCCCAGTTGACCATCTATTTTGGAAGCCTTTTTTTTCCCCCCATCCCTGTTTGTATTGAATCTTGTTCACTTCAAGTTGTCAAAAGTCAATGAGAAGTAAGGGGATTTCTCAATGTGATTTAGGGTGCTGAGGCTAGGCCTTAGGAATACATCTAACAGATTCAGAGGAGAGTTGGGCAATGTAATTTCACAGCTGCCTTTCTATAGGTTACCTTCTGGATCACCAAGTTATTATAGAAGTCTTAGAAGAAATGGGTTTTAAGGTAGGAATTGAAAGGAGGAGTTGGTTGTAGCACATCTATATCCTGCAGAGACCAACATGGATGAGAACACAAGGACACTTTCTGTTTACTTATCTGGTTTAAATCGTAACACAACATTTAACTTGTGAAATACTGTTCTATCTTCTTTCAACCACCAGGTAGCTGCAGTGGATGTTACAGTACCTACACCATTGCTTTGTTCTGGACTCCTCTCAGATTGATAAACACTGCTTTTAATTTTGCTAGAAGCAGCACTGAATTAACCCTTCAAGTCTTCAGGAAACCACTGGACTAGTTACTCTAATACAGTATTTTTCTTTTTTTTTTTCTTCTTGTTGGTAAACACCCTACAATTTTTCCATTGTAGGTACAGAAGCATTCTTCCTGACAATAGGTCTTGCTAATATCACTTAGATATGGCTGGCGGATTAGGTATTAAAATTGTGTTTGCTAGAGAGATTACACTGATAGCAGCATAATGAATGTCTGCTTGGGTAGCATTAAAGTATTCAAGTATCTTACAATGTGCTTCCCAGCAAATGCTGCCAATGCATAGTCATCATGTCAGGATTTTACAGTTTAAAGGTGTTTAGGCATTTTTTCTGAAACCAAATAAAGTCATTTTTATATAGCTTAAAGAGACAGGCAGTCACTGTCAAGCAAGTATTTCCTACTGCTAAAATAAAGGCTTTTCACAGTTTGCTTGTATTGTTGCCAGCAATCTAACGACAGTTAAGATTAACAGTTATTAAATTTGCAATAATACACGCCAAACTAAGACTGAAAGCAGGCAGGATTATGCCATTTTTCAATGATATGGGAAATATTAGGCGATCAGTTTATTATCCTTAGACCATATTTTTCTTGAAGACCAATAAACCAGCCAAAAAATGGGTAATTCTTTGCAAAAGCAATCTTCTTTGTGCAATTATCAAAAAGGGGGCCTGTTGGAGAGTAAAATGAACAGATTCTGAAACAAGTAGTTATAAAGGACTAAGTAACTTTTTCCTGACAAAGAGACATCATGATGGAAAGTTCAGAACCTGAGTCTTGCGATGTGTGTCCTTTTATCTTGCCCTTGTGTCTTGGATCTTTGCTCAGCTGTGTATCATCCCTCGATGCTGGTTTTACAGATATAAATCTGAAAAACACAGTTCAGTCTGCATGGTTTGATATTCCCATAAATGCCATGGGATTTCTGACTTTGTCTTAGGCATTACTGCCAGACACAATAAAACAGTTTCAGATATACCTCCAGTTTCATTTGTCCATTTTATTAGGGATTTCTTCCATTTTTGTAAAGTTTTAGACATACTTTGAGTGCTAAATAAAACTCCCCATAAGGGTATCTCGGAAACCAAGATAATTGCTAATTTTTCATTGATTTTTAGAATAGTTTACAATGCAGCTCTTGTGCAACAACGCCAGAGAAGTTCTCACAGCAGCAGCTGAGAAACAGAGCTTCGTTAGCTCCTGGAAGGCGGAGAGCCCAGCGTTACCCTGAGCAGCAATGTTCTTCCACAACCAGCTTCAGGCTTTCAGTCTGGAGCTCCTGGCCTTTTTTATGGCTACAGCAATCCTGCTGAGGATCAGAGACAATGCAACATGAAATAGTTGGCACAACCACCAAGCACTGGGAGAAGGTTTATGCTGCAATTTAAGGGTCAAGACCCAGTACCCCTCTGCCTGCACGCTCCGTCTGTGCCCCTGGGTCCCCACACTCCGGCTGGAGTAAGTGGCTAGTCCACTCCTGCAAGGAGGTGTAATTTACACCCTCTGTCGCTAGCCCCTATTTGTGCCATAGCCACCTCACAACCTGGGGTCAGGTGAGGGTTATGCGGGCACTTGGTCTTTGCTCCGGTCTTTCTAAGAAACAGACATTTGGTGGAGATTTTACCGAGGTAAAAAAATGCAAACAAGTGTCACAAGCCCTGAGATGCAGCACCGTGGAAAACTCCCTGTGTTTATCTTTCTCTCCTACTACATCATTTATGTTCATTTGTCTTGCCTGCAGCTGCTAACCATTGGATGACAAATTAAAATTGATAATGTCCGATGACTGCCTTTTCAGATAAGGCCTGGAAACACGAAGCTGGTGTTGCTGCTGCTCTCCCTCGACACTCAGTGAGGCAGCTTGATTCAGTCACAGCTGGGGCTGGCAGCGGCGCTGGCAGCAGCCCTGGCTTCCTCAAAAGCTTCCTCGGTCTCTGTTGAAATGGCCACAGCCGCTTCTTTGGAATTTGGATTTGCAACCTCAGTAATCCCTGCAATTAATTCATTGCACAATAATATCTTTTGTCACAGATTTGTTAAAATGGTGTGGACTGCTATTTAACGATCTCCTCCCAAAGAAATCAAGCAGCTGTAGATTTCTGAAGGTTTAACATTGGAAATGTTCCATCTCGTCCCCCGGTATTCAACAGAAAAAAATTCTCACCTGATTTATTCTGCATGAAAACTTGGTCCCTTCTGGTTTTCCATTCTCCTCTTGTCTAGAGTTCCTTGACACCCTGTCAGTCAGCTGACAGCCTCACTGGTAGGTTAATTATTTTCCATGCTAGTTAATTATTTTCCATGCTTAGCCTGAAGCACCTTAACTGTTTGTATTGACACAGAAAGAAATGATAAAATTGAGGGTGTTTCATGAATAATTGTACACAGGAAGGTAACCGTTAATGACTAGTTACTGAATAAACAACTCAGAAGTTAGCTCCAGCTGCAGAATATCCTTTCTTTCTATGGAAAAAAAGATACATTTTTGTCTGCAATGTAGTTATACATAATTTCCATTGAATCATCAGCACACAGCATGTGCTATTCAAACTTTTGAGTGGATGACTTACACAGGACAAGAAGGGAGCTTTCTATTTGACTTATTCTTAAAACTAATCAGAAAATATCTTTCTACATACAAAAACATGAAAATGAAAAATGAATTTTTCATTATTTGTAAAAAAACACCTGGAAGCTTTTTATCTGATTTTTTGGGGGGGAGGGAAGGCATTTTCTTTCCTGCCAGTGTGATTGGAAACAGAAAGAAAAAGAAGATATTAACTTAAAATGATTTGATTGCAGGATCTCTTCATTTTTAGGAAAAAGAAAAAAATTCGAGGTTGTTACTGCCTCTTGTTGCTCTAGTTATTACATTCACTGAAAAAAAACCCCAATTTGGGTATGTCAGTTGTAATAGGTGTTTTAAAATTACCAGACAATCAGTGTTGAATTTATATTTTTTTTAGTCCATATGTCAAAATCCTCAAACGTGTAATGAGTTGGCGGCTCAGTTGGACAGTTGTTTGGAACGCCGCATTAATGGAACAAAGGAGACTCTCACTGTAGACTCAAGAGCTCAGTTCTCACAGTTTCTGTTGCCTTTTCTTTGCAATCAGGTGAAATAGTGTAGAAATTCTCAAGGCTGCACCTGTGGAACCTCATTAGATGACAACAGGCATATGCAGGCAGCTCTGCGGTAACCTTCAATACGCTGTGAGCTGCAGCAGCACCACGGACCAGCAGTTGTGGAAATGCTGCATCTTTACAACAATTTTCAAAGGAAAATTGTAGTGGCAGCTTGACTGCGCACATCAGCTGAAACGGAAAACAGAGCAACAACATTTTGACAGGGATCAAAATCACTTCCAAAGGAAATTTTCATTTCACTGTAGCTATTTTTCAGAAAATACAGACTTTGTCAGAAACTATGCAAGCGCCACTCTTTTCTGAGTACCTTGACAGTTGAAATAAATCTACCACAGACCCCTCAAGCCCTAGGAAGTCAAAACCATCATCACATTAGAACTGAAAGACTAACGTCAAGATACGTAACTATACATAGTAACTTAAGAAATAATGGAAAATGAGATACTTCTATCAATTTTAAATATACTTTGTGAGTTTTGATGCTACTAGTTGGATGCTACTAGTTGATGCTAGTCTACGGTTGGACTTGATGATCTTTGAGGTCTCTTCCAACCATGATTCTACGATTCTATGATTCTACCGAACGCTCTCACATCTCTTAGAGAAGGAAGCGCACCCTGTTCCCGGAGGCAGTGGGCATGCGGTACGCTCACCGTCCCTGCACCAACAGCCACCCCGACACCGGCAGCCCGAGCCGGCTGTCCCCACGGCCACGCAGAGTGGGTAAAAACGCTACTAGCACACCTCTCCCTTGCCAAACAGCAGGGCCGAAAGCAGCCAGGGTCAGCGGGAGGCGATACCACGGAGCAACGTGGTGCCTG
>NW_009603693.1:0-1714 GCF_000690535.1 Cariama cristata
TCACAGCCTTCCCCAGCACAGCCCGTCTCCTTATTTTACTTATTTCTCAGACCCCACCATACTCCCCCCCCCGCCAACTCCAGGGCTGTAAAACACGCCACATTTACATAATGGGCTCTTAATTTTTCCATTGCCTGTTAACCGCTTTGTTCTCCCCGATCTGCCATGTCCCCCCAGCCCTCTAAGATAAATTAATTACATTATCTTGTGGAAAAAAAAAAAATATAATTAAACTGTACAGGCCTTAACAAACCCCTGCTCTTCACGCCCCTTCATTCTGCTTAAATTAATTGAAAGGAAATGTGTGTTATTACTGTTAATTTACAATTAATTTTTTTTTTCTCTTTAATCCGGTTTCCAGGCTGAAGGAATATCATCGTCTCCAGAGCAAGGTCACCATAAAGCAGGATGAATAGCAATCAATCGCACGCGAGCCTCCCGCTCCCCTTTCTAATTTCTCTAACAACTAGCACTAATTGTGGTGGTAATTTGTAATTGTAACTCGTCTCCCCGGAGTCACGGCGGAGGTGATCGCTTTGTTACGGGGCGGCAAGTGAAATGCAATCATTAAAAAAAAAAGGTGGTCAGCTGGAGGAGAAGTGGGGAAAGAAATAAAACCCCAGCCACGCGTTGGGTCCGTTCATTGAGAGCCGGGCTTTATTCCTGCCTTGTTTGTTTGCTCTTCTGGCCCAGCGCTTCCCCGAGCCAGGCTTTGTGAAATTTGTAATGGATTAAGTGCTTCTGAAGGACGTGGGGGGTTTGTTGGTACCTTGCTCCGAAGGTGGGGAGCGGGGGACGTCACCCCGCACGGTGCTGGTCCGGAGGGGTGAGCTGGGCGGCAGGGATGGGTTAAGAGGATTTGATCCCTTCTCTTTTGTCTTCCTTTTAGTGCATTTTAAGAGCAGACTTGGGGCTTGTTGAAAAGGAAAAAAACCAGGGGAAATATCCTCCAACGGTGTTGTGGGAGGCAAGGAGGAGAGGAGTGCTCGCTCTGGGCTGGGCAGTGGGTTTCTCGCCCATCGTCCCTGGGTGGGTTGCGGGTCCCTCCATCCCCGGGGTTCAGGCTGCAGCGCTCGGCTGGGATGCAGGGATGGCTCAGCCAGGGAGACCTGCTCCAAAGCGATGGTGGAAGCAGGAGTAAAGAAAGAAAACAGTTTCTAACCCATGCTAACACCCAGGATGCGCTGCTGCTCCGCACCGCCGAGGATGGGGAAGGTCCCCGTTTGGGATGTCCCCACGTTGGGTGTCCCCAGGCAGGGAGCAGAGATGATGCACCCACCGTGCTGCATCCTGTGATGCCTGGCACGGCCGCGGGGCACTGGGCAGCCCCACCTTGGCATGAGGGACATGCTGCTTTCCAGTGCATTTGGGGAGCAAAAGAAGAGCTGCCACCAAAAAGGGGAATGTTTTGCAGCCCCCGGGGGGGACAGCCAGGCCCGGTGGCCATTTGGGGACATCCAGGAGTGCCCTGCCCGCCCCGCTGCCGAGCCGGTGAGCATGACAAGCTCTGACATCACAGCTGGGAAAATAACATGTTATTTTCCCAGCTTGGATGTGACTTTCCCTGCTATTACTGGCAGCGACCATCTTGGGAGGAGAAAGCAGCGGAAGGCTGTCAGGCGAGGGGAGAGAAATGGTTTTCTGGGCTGTTGGAGTCTGTCCGACCCCCGTGGGCTGCGGAGAGGGGGGGGGGCTGCGGGGGGGAGCCCTGATC
>NW_009603693.1:1735-4932 GCF_000690535.1 Cariama cristata
GCTGCAAGTACAACTTCACGTGGGGGTCCCGTAAGAGCAGCATCCCGGAGTCCCGCAGCGGTGGTCAGGGAGGGTGTGCTGCTGAGCCCACCCTGGCGTGGGTGCCCAGTGTCAAGCCAGCTCTGTTCCTCCCACGGCCGCCCCCTCCCAGGTTGGGGAATGGGCTTGAAACTTCATTAGGAGCCATCTCCTCGGGGTGGTCATCCAAAAAGCAAGATGGGAACAGAGCTGCTGCCCTCTCGCACAGCAGGGAAGGATGCTCTGCTGGCCCAGGGGATAATGGGCAGCCCTGCAAGCTGTGAGCGTGACCTCCCCTGCCCGTCCTCGGCAGCCACGTGGCTTGGCCATGGCCGAGGTCTCCACTGGCAAAGTGGAGTTTGAAAGAACTTGGTGCAACGAGGAGCTGATGTCTTTTTAGGGGGGAAAAACCAAAAAGTGTCACAGATTATCTTCTTGTGCCCCAATGCTTGAGAAATGCTGGACGTGCTATGGGAGGGCTCATCAGGCCGGCTGGGCCACCTCCCCTGGGGTACTTAAATCATCAACTGGAAAAAGCTGTTTAGCTCCGAGGCCTCAAATCTCCTCCAGCACTCACGCTGCAGCTCTTCAGCACCCGGACCCGAGGGTGCCCCGGTTGCCCGTGCCTCACCGCGCCGGCTGGGATGCGCCGTGAGGTTTTTGGCTGAGGGCAGAGGATGCTGAGTACCACGGCAGCTTCAAGCCCTCGGGCAGCGCAGGGTTGCTCTCGGAGGCGGTGGTGGATGTTGGCTGAGGTCAGCCTTGGAGGAACAAAGTGTGTCAGCTTCCAGCTGCTCCTTCCAACTGGGCTGAAAGTGCATCGTGCTGGTGAAGCAGAGCTCGATGTATTAAAAAAGCCAAGTCAAAGAGAGTGTGAGTCTTGCAGGAGGAAAAAAAAAACTCTTGAAAATTGTGGGGTTGCAGGATAGAGGAGACCCAGCAAGTGCCTGCCCTTTCCCCTTGGTGCAGCTACCGGGGGCTGCAGCGATAGGATGCTGTGAGTCAAACACCACACGTTTAATTACTTTACTACTTTAATTACCATCAGCCCTTCCCATTCCCATGATTTGGTGGTTTCTCATTGCCTGCCTTGCAGTTTCCCAGCATCCTTCCACCTCTGGTGTGTCTCTGGGAGGTATTTCAGGGGCTGGAGCTGCCAACCTCACAGTGCAGCAGGAGGGAAAAGCAGTGGTGAGCAGCATGGTGTGAGCGGTTCCTGAGCCACCTGGTAACTCCCTGGCAGATGCATTTTGGGGAAAATGTTTTGGGTTTTTGAGGTGACAGGCTTGTTTCTGCAACACCCACTCAGCTGTAAGGGCAGTGAGCGTGGGCTGGGGGCTCCCCATCCCCAGGGCAGAGCTGTGGCTGGGAAGAGCCCGGAGGGACCCCGGGAAGGGATCTGGGTCACCGCTGGGTTTTGAAGCTCTTCTGTGCATCCCCCCGCAGCATCACCCATCGCTCAAGCTCCGTCCTGCTCCAAGGCAGCCCCTTGCCACCCTGGGACTGGGGGTCCCTGGGGATGCCCCTGGGAAGCTGCACCAGCTCTTTGCACCGCGGGCCGTGCCGGGGGGCTGCTCTGCCATCTTCCCAGGCTCCAGGGAAGGGCTTGTCCAGGGTCACTGCAATCGATATCTCATCTGCAGGCTCTCCTAGCGGAAGTGATGGTATATTGGAACATGGTAATGGGTCTTGTCTAGTGGAAAAGGCTAATCTTCCCCAGCTGTACAGGATCTCCGCAGGTGTCCTCCGGCTCTCCCCACTGCCACCAGCCCTGCAGCCAGCCAAGGAGCAGACACGCTTCTTTAAAGCTGCAGCAGTCCAATTTATTGCTGGTCCTGGCGAGGGAGGGTTGCTTCCAGCCCGGCCCTGTGGGGTGCAGAGCCGTGGCCAGGGCTTCCTGGTGAAGGGCTGGCACCCCGGGCAGCACCGCGGCGGTCGCAGCAGCTCACGTTTGCTGGCTCAAGGCAGAGAAGGTGACACATCCTCCAGCCTCGCTCACCTGGGGATGGTGTTTCCCCAGGGAGAGGAGGAAGAGGAGGAGGAGGTGGGGATGATGCCAGGAGGGATGCGGACCCTCCAGAGTGCCACCTGCAAGCGTAGGTGAGAGGCAAGCATGTGGCACAGGGAAAAAACAGGGGCAAAAGCTCCTTTTGCTTTTTTTTGGGCAACGTGCTCTCTGCCCGGCGGAGCTCACCGTACGGGGCTTGGCCCGTTTTGCCCATCCCTAGGGACTGCTAGCAGAGGCAGGGCTCCCCCTAGGGACTGCTAGCAGAGGCAGGTCTCCCCGTGCCCTGCCCGGCCGGCTGGCACACCCAGGTGGGCTTTGTATATGCCCAGGGGGTCCTGGTTTTTATAAGCTGTCCAGCCAACGCTGGCTACTGCAGCCTGCTGCATCACTATGGCAAAATCAATTTTCCTGTTTCTCTGGAGGTAGAGGTAATTACTGGGTTTAAGGTTTAATATGCAGGTGGATTTTAGCGCAAGGGTTGCCAAGAACAACTCAGAACAATGCGCGGGTTTGGACAATGCATCCTGGGGGCTCAGACGTGGCCGTTGTGTGTGGCGGTCCCAGATCTGGTCTGCAAAATGGGGGTCCAGGGGCTTGGGGGTGCCCATCAGAGGTTAAGCGGCCATCAGACCCCAGGAAGGTCATGCCAAAGATCGCGCTGACCTCGTTTGGGGCAGGGATTTTTTTTTTTTTCTGCAAAGACAGTAAGACTGGATGAGTGTTAAGAGAAAATTCCCAGGGGACAGAGCAGCTGTGGGGCTGCTGGGTTTTTTGCTTAAACTTTATTTTTTTTGGCTGGAGGAAAGGATTACCGGATCCGTGTGAGCAAAAGGGATGAGGTTTTGCAGGAGGCAAGCAGGGAGGTCTCGTGTGGCTGTGCCCCGTGGGATTGTGTCCCCATCACATCACCTCCTGGGGCTCCATCTCCTCATCTGTGGGGTGGGTGGGAGGGGATGGGAGGTGACCCCAGCCCCCTTTTCCCAAAGGAGGGACAGAAAATCCTCTTGTGCTACCCAGTATCACGTAATTTTGTGCAGGCAGCGGTCCCTGGGCCGCAGTGCCAAGGATGGCATCCCCTTGGCAGGGATACCTGTAGCAACAGTGCACTTATGGGGAAAACCACAGGATCTCCCGTGATGAGCGTTTGGTTCCCATTGTCCTTCGGAGACGT
>NW_009603693.1:5046-5475 GCF_000690535.1 Cariama cristata
TGAGGTTGGGAGTCGCCGTTCGCGAGCTTCCCAGGCAAAGGGGGAGATGGTCGCCTTTGTAAACCCCTTAACAAGGTGGCTTTGTCTCCCCGTTTAACAAGAAGCTCCCTTGCTTCTTCCCCGGGAGTTTCCCAACGTCGGTTCCCTGAAAGCCAGCTTTATGCTCCGGCCAGGGACGAGCTGCCGTGGGGCCGGCAGGGATCAGAGGGACACAGGGGCCCTTCTGCACGTCCCTGACAAAAGGCTGCCCCGGGGGGACAGAGCGTCAAAGCTCAGCCGGCTCAGGGGGGGGCACAGACAAGGGACCCACAGAGGAGGCTGCAGCGTGAGCCCACCGTCCATCTGGTCACTTGATCGTGGCAGGCAGCGACCCGGCGATGCTCGGGGAGGGCCAGGGGGGTCCTTCTGGTTCATCCCCTGGAGAGGGGG
>NW_009603693.1:5526-6799 GCF_000690535.1 Cariama cristata
TCTGCGGCCGTTGGTGCCTTCCTGCCCTCTCCTCTGGCTTCGGCGGGGGGTGAGAGATGGGAGGTGGGAGTGAGGAGCGGAGGGCTGGAAACTGAGACCTCCGTTCGAGGGGATGCTTCCCCTCCACTGGATGGAAATGGGTCTGGAGAAAGCCTCGGGTTGTCTCTGCTCAAGCACCCTGCAGCCCTCCCAACCAGACCAGGGCATGTGCAGCAGCAGGACGGACCACCTGGGAGTGATGCTTGGCTACGAGGGGCATCCTGGGCAAGGCAGAGGCATCACCCATCCCCATGTCAGCGTCCGAGCTGCCCTCTCCCACATCCTCTCCCTTCCCCAGGGGCTCTGCCAGCCTCTGCTCGGTTTGGGAGCTCTTGCCCTTCTCTTGTCCCACCAGCCAGTGCCCTGTCTCGCCTCCCTGCTCCAGCCATCTGCCTCCGAGCCCCCCACCCAGATTTACTGTCACACGTTAAAACCACAGCTCAGCACCAGGGTCAGCGTGTCACGGCGGCCCCTCATCGATTTGTTTTACCTCCCCTTGGCAAAAGCACTTTGGCCCTGTCCCCCTCGGTGGCGTAAGGGGCTTCCCAAGGCCCTCGGTGCTCCACTTGCCCATCCTGGTCCTGCGTAACCTCTCCCCATCCTGGCCCGGCGTAGCCAGACCCCGTGGGCATGGGGCGGCGGGCGGCCAGCTGAGCCGCTGATCTCCTGACCCCCCCCTGGGGCACCTAATGTGTCTCCCTGGTTTATCTGGATCAATATTTCCACAAGGGCAAGGAAGACCCCTCCGGGGTGGGGGGAGAGGACGGGGGGCCCCGCTTGTTTGCACAGCCCTGTGGCTGGTTTAGTGCTGCATCCCTGCCGGGGGCTGGATGGGGCGGCGGGCGGCCAGCTGAGCCGCTGATCTCCTGACCCCCCCCTGGGGCACCTAATGTGTCTCCCTGGTTTATCTGGATCAATATTTCCACAAGGGCAAGGAAGACCCCTCCGGGGTGGGGGGAGAGGACGGGGGGCCCCGCTTGTTTGCACAGCCCTGTGGCTGGTTTAGTGCTGCATCCCTGCCGGGGGCTGGGAGGGGAAGGACATCCCAAACCAGGGGTGCCAGCTCAGACCAGGGATGTGCAGGGTCTCCTCCTTCCTCTTTGCGGTCTCGAGGTCTGCACTGGGGCACGATGGCCAGGGTGCCTTTGGGTTCAGAACCCAAAGAGCCGGGATGGCTTGAGCCCTTGAGCCCCCCACCCAGCAGGCATGGGGTACTGTGGGGCAGGAGGGCCAA
>NW_009603693.1:6936-7175 GCF_000690535.1 Cariama cristata
GTGAGGGATTTTTGACCTGTTTTATTTGGTGTGGGGGTTTTTTTCACGGGAGCCTGGAAGTGAAGGTGAAGGATGCACATTGGCTTAATAAGCCCAAGCGGTGGGCTACTGGGAGACACGGCCGGGATGGCGATCTCCAGCCCTTCCCGCTGTGCGCTGGGGGATGCCCGAAGCACAGGGGCTCTTGCTTTTATGGCTTGGCTAAGGAAATCAAGGCAGAGAAAACATGGACCACCCTC
>NW_009603694.1:0-6214 GCF_000690535.1 Cariama cristata
AGTTCAGCATCCCATGTGGAGAGGGATGCTCCATCACTACCCTGGGGATCCTCCTGATTTACACCCACTAAAACAAAGCCTAGAGCCACCACTGTGCTCCTTGGCTCCCAAAACTGCGGCTTTTGTGTGCATTTGGCCCTCGCTGGCTCCAATGTCCCCAGCGAGGACCCACAGTGGGTCATTGCCCTCAGAGGAAGTTTGATAGTTTTGTTTTTTTTTTCCAGCAAACATCCCAAATTTCAAATTTCCCTGCGAGCAGGCCGGTTTAACATCACATCTATTTAACTTTAATACAATATTGCATCTATTTCACTTTAAAACAAGATGACATCTATTATTTGCCCCATTCTACAAATGCCGAGAGGAGACTTTTTTCTTTCTCTCGCCTCCCAGCAAGGAAACTTTTCCATGCCGAGGGAAAGCCGAGGAAATCGAAGCAGCTCAATTCCCAATTTGCCCGCCAGAGCTTGGCTCCGGAGCGATGCCCTCCCACATGACAGGCTTTATTCCCCCAGGGAATTGCTCCAGCCCTTCAGGAATTGCTCCATCCTCTTGGGAATTACTCAGGAGCCACAAACCTATTTAAACGTCCCTGCAGAAGGGAAGCTTGTGCCGTTCAGCATCCACCCAGCCTGACCTTGCAAATGACCTTGAAACAACCCAGGACCCTGGGGGTCCACTTGGTGGGGAGGACATGGGGTGGTGGCACTCCTGGGATGGGGTAAGGAGGTGCCAGCAGTGTCCCTTGAGGGAATGTGCACCGGGGACAGCAGCGATGCCTGAGGAGGCATTTGCTGTAGAGGGGAAACTGAGGCACAGGGGCTGCAACCCCGGCAGGACCCAGCCCTTCATTCCCATGAGGTTTAAGTGCTTTCCCACTGGCAGGGCTGAAGCACTAAGGTTGTCGGTGATGGTTAGGGAAGGGTTGATCCTGCATCGTTCGGCTGCTGCGCACCGCTGTGCTGTGTCTCAGTTTACCTGGAAAATGGGCTAAGTCTTGCTCGGCCCTGCTCAGCACCGCACTGGGGAGAATTTCCTGTCTTGGTCAGGGTGATCAGCTCCATCAGAGTAGGTCTAATGGGGAAACTGAGGCACAGAGGGGTGGTACAGAAGACCAGAAGCTTTGAGGATACCCGGTTGAGAGCTGCTCCAAACCCGCAGGAGCAGGGCTGGGACTGCTGGGTTGGCACAAAAAGATGGGATTTGGACTGAATCTTACTGAATTCCAACTTTTAGCCTAAGTTAGGCCACGAGGAGAAATCAAGAGCAGACGTGGGCAAGGGCCAGCGGCCCAGGGCTGCAGGAGGACCAGGCGCAGGGGATGGATGGGATCCAGGGGCAGAGCCCAGCCACGCTGCCTTGGGCAGCCACCAATGGAGAAGTTAGGCTGCGGGTTGGAACAAATCCATCTGGAAGCAGAGTGGGAAATGGAGGGGCCGTACAGCCCTGCGCTGTGCCTGAATAACCCAGTGGTGTGTCTGGGATGGAGCGTGAACGGGAGCCTGCTGTCCCATCCACCCATCCCTCCCATGCATCACATCCATCACATCCAAACTATCCATCAATCCCCTCCTATCCCCTTCCCTCCCATCCCATCCATTCTATGCATCCCATGCATTCCATCCATCCACCCCATCCCATCCTATCCCATCCCATTCCATCCATCCCATCCCATCCTGTCCATCCTATGCAACCCATCCATCCCATCCAACTCATCCATCCCATCCCATTCCATCCATCCCATGCCATCCATCCCACCCCATCCCATTCCATCCCATCCTGCCCATCCTATGCATGCCATCCATCCCATCCAACTCATCCATCCCATCCCATCCCACAGCAAATAACCCCCCCTCCCAGTCCAACACAGATCCCTGATCCCCGTCACAGCCTTGGAGGCACTTGCTGTCTCCGGCTTCAACAAAGCGCCTTTCGGATAAAGAAAATGGGGATTAATCAAGCGCCTCAATTAGCCACAACGAGCAGGGGCTTGTCATCACGCCGGAGACTCACAGCAGAAAGCACATTACCAGCACGGCCGCTGAGAGGCTGAGAATTAATTAAAATGGAGCAAAAAAAACCCTAAAAAAAATCCCCAAACAAATGGGGAATTGCTTGGAGCACAGGGATTTCTCCCTGCGAGTTTGGAGATGCCGAGTGGAGCCACAACCCCAACCCCAGCAGAGCATCTCTGGTACCCAGACCGGCCGGGATCTCCTCCAGTGGCCGTTTGCCTGTGGGATGCAGTGACGAAGGGGACATCCCCAACCTCTCATCTTTGTCCCGTGGGGACAATCGGTAATGACGGAGCCACCCACCCATCGTTGGGGAGGAGTGATCCTGCCTCTCTCCGGTTCAGAAGGGAGTCACGGCTTGAATCTGGCGGTTCTTGGCCTTAAAATTGGGAAATCTGGGGCTTAAATTTGGGGGATTTTGGGTTTAAACCTGGGGGATCTTGGGCTTAAATTTAGGAGACCTTGGGCTTAAATCTGAGGGGTTTGGGGCTTAAATCTGGGGGATCTTGGGCTTAAATTTGGAAGATTTGGGGATTAAATTTGGAAGATCTTGGGCTTAGATCTGGGGGTTTCGGGGCTTAAATCTGGGGGATCTTGGACTTAAATCTGAGGGATCTTCAGCTTAAATTTGGGGGATTTGGGGCTTCAATTTGGGAGATCTTGGGCTTAAAACTGAAGGGTTTGGGCCTTAAATCTGGGGGATCTCGGGCTTAAATTTGGAGGATTTGGGGATTAAATTTGGAAGATCTTGGGCTTAGATGTGGGGGTTTAGGGGCTTAAATCTGGGGGAAACTGGGTTTAAATTTGGAGGGCACACAGGGACAGCAAACAAGATGGGAAACCAGGAAAGATATGGGGATCCTGACCCCCTAAATAACAAATTCTGGGGGTGAGACACAGACAAATGCTGGAGCTGGACAAGGATGGGGAACGAGCAGGAGCCGGAAAAGCAGCTTTGGGCCACTGGAAAGAGGAGGAGCGGGACAACTCGATGTCCAATATTTTGCAGAAACCCACCAGATGCTGTGCTGGGTGGGAGGGGAAGGATCCTGGCCGAGATGACCCCACCAGCCCGCGTTGGCCAAACCCATTTGGACAAGGATTAAGCCGCAGGCAATTTCGATGCTAATTCTCTCGGTTAAGTTCTTTAGCCCAACATCTGCGAGAAGCAAGAGGTATTTTCCCCCGGCTCTCAAACAGCGCCTCAAAGACACTGTTAATATAATCCGATAGAGGAGAGGAAAAAAAAAAAAAAAAAGATACATATATAAAAAAAATATCCAATTTACTGACTTATTTAGTGACACTTTTCGTAATCAGTTCTCCCAGGAAAGAAATACTGATTAAAGCCAAGCGCATTGCTATGGAAACCGGCAGTCCCTCCTCCCACGACCCACAGGCTGGGAAGGAGAAAATCGGGTGAGGAAATCTGCCTGGTAACAACCCCGTTAATGAGCCAGGGAGCAAAAATAATCCCTCGGAGCGATGCTGCCATGAAAGGAGCAGCCGGCGGCAGCCGGCGGGGAGGCGAAACCACGCGGGGCTCCCAAAATATTTATTTTTATGGGAGCACAGAGCTGCTTCGGAGGAGGAGGGGATGCTCCTGCATCCTGGAGGGATGAAGGGGGCATCCGGAGGTGGTACCCAGGGGTGACTGGGGGCACCCACCGAGCCCTGCAAGCGTGGGTGTTTCTTCCAGCACTTACCCAATTTTTTTGCTTTAAAATGTAGGATAAAACCACTCTGAGATGCAGGTTTAAGAGAATCAGCTGCCCAGCAGCCCACGAGGAGGTAGCTGCCAGCAGAAAAGGGATTTATATGATAAACCCCACGGGTTTCCCTCTCTTTGGGGTGATTCCCGAGGCCACGGGCAGCCACGACACCTGGTGAGGGGCATCGCTGCCCGCTGCAGGCAGGGCTGTAATGCCCACGCTCAGCCTCCGGTGAGCAAAACCAGAGTTTCTTGGAGAATTGAGGATTTATTCTTATTTTTACACTGAATAATGGCCCCAAGCTCCTGAAGGAGTCTGGGGATCTCCTCCTGGCTGGATGTGTCTCTCACCCCAGCACCCCACAAGCAGAAGATGTTTCAGGCACCCATGGGTGCTGGCGAGGCAAGGATAAATCTTCCCATGGGCTGAATATAAAAGCACCCAGGTGATGGGAAGCAGCTGGGGCCGGCAGCAAGCGGCACAGAAGGGACTTGGTTGTTTCCCCAAGCACCCACGATGCTTTTTGGGGTGCTTTAAGGAGCGAAGGTCTGCACAGGACACCATTAGTGCCGCTCATTATCTATTGAGGATTTAATAACAACCCCATCCAGCATTTTCCTTAAATTCCCTCCATCGCCATCACTGTCACAGCGACCAGGGATGGAAGTGAAGCCCCACCACTCCGGCAACGGGACCATGGTCCAGCCCAGGGCTGCGATCCCACAGAATCAGAGCATCGGACCACTCCAGATCCAACCCACATCCCAGGACGATCACAAACCAGAGTACCAGAGCTGAAGAGGCATCCAAAGGGATGAGTCGTCCTAACAAAACCAGAAATCTGGATATTTTTAACAATTCCTTTAGCAAAAGAGCCAGTGCTGTTAAACCTGCCGACACCTTTCCCATTCATTGCGGAGGGGATTTAATAAGGCGCCTTAGCAGAGCGTGCTGTGACCACCGGCGCGTTATTAAACACAGCGATTAGCAGCTGCCGCGGATGGGAGCTCATTAGAGACTTCTTAAACATCCATAAAAATTGCTTTTATTAATTGGTTCATCCTCTTTTTATACCCACTGCTTGGGGGTGGGGTTTTGGGGGGCTGCTTTTTACGACCCCCCTTTGTTGCATGGTGGTGGATGGGGAGCTCCCGGGGCTGGATCCATCCCCGCACCCACCCTGGGGCCTTCCTGCTCCGCTCGGCCTCATCCTTTAATGACAAAGCGTGACACTGGGATGTCGCGACGGTGACAACGCCGCAGCTGAGCTGGGGGACAATGCCACCCCAACCATCCCAAATCCTGCAGCGAGGCTGGTACGGCCGTCAGTCCCCTGCATCCAACAGGGATGTGAGGCCCATCCCCCTGCCATCGGGGCCAGCCCCACATTGGGGAAACTGGGATTTTTCCCCAAAACCTGTTTTTTTTTCCCCCATAACCACATGGGATGGCTTTGCCAGCT
The DNA here is from genome assembly GCF_000690535.1 of Cariama cristata. Taxonomy (NCBI): domain Eukaryota; kingdom Metazoa; phylum Chordata; class Aves; order Cariamiformes; family Cariamidae; genus Cariama; species Cariama cristata. The sequence continues at coordinate 5,190 of NW_009603694.1, forward strand.
GGGTGATGGGTGCTGCCCTAAACCATCCCTCCTTTTGGGGGCACCCACAGAAGGGATGAGGATTTCCATCACAAAATTTGGGAAGAAGACCCAACCCAACAGCATCCATGGCCTGGACACAGGACTAGGGGATACTCCTGGGGTCCCCATGTGGGATCCCCCATGGCCTGGACACAGGATTGATGCTCCCACCACCTCCTGGGGTCCCCACACAGGTCCCCCTCATGAGAAATGGGGCTCCAGGACTCTCCCCATGTCCCCCTGCTCCATCCTTTCCTCTGCTGGGCAGAGGGGAGGACACCAGCCCCACCATCGACCCCGCTAATGAGGGCACCGCTAATTGCCGGGCAGGCACCAAGCCCACGTCCCATGTATAATTCAAGCCCCTTTGTTAGGGCTGGGTTTGCTTTGTCTGGCAAGTGCGGTCTCCCCGCAGGACCCCCCCAACCCGGCTGCCACGCAGCTCCTTCTTGGCCGGGAGGGGGGCTTGGTTAATAATAATTAGGGTCTGGGACTGCTGTGAGGCGGGAGGCCGATGTCGTTAGTGGGGTCGGGGTCATTAGTGGGGTCACATCCTCCCTGGCAGAGGAGAAAATGGAGCAGGGGGACACAGGGAGAGCCCCATTTCCCATGAGCGGGGACCCACATGGGGCTCCCAGGAGGTGGTGGGAGCATCAGTCCTGCATCCAGGGGCTGCTGGGGCGGTGCTCCCCCCCAAAATTTTGAGATGGAAATCCTCATCCTTCTGGTGGGTGCACCCAAAAGAGGGGGTGGTTTGGGGCAGCAGCACCCTGTGGGTGCCAATGTTGGGGGCAGCACCCATCTCCTGGATGGTTGGGTGGGAGTGCATATGGGGTGATGGGGAGGACCTGCACCTGATGGGGCATAAACCAGCCCAAAATGGAGGAGGGTGTCCCTAAATACAGCCCCTGACACCCAACGGAGCCCCAGGTGGACACCCCAAATTTATGGCAGCATCGCTCACCTGCGCTTCCCGGACCAGCCGTCCTCAGCGTCAGGTGTGG
>NW_009603694.1:6235-7056 GCF_000690535.1 Cariama cristata
CCGGTCCTGAGCTCAGCCCTGTAGTCAAGGGCCAAATCCAGGCTGGGCTTAAGGGGCAGCAGCCCTAGGAGGGGTTGCCTTACAATCTGGTGAGATGCAGCCCCAGGAAGGTTGGTGGCCCCGGGCATGGGACAGGGATGTCCTCTCCCCCACGCTGGAAGGGACCGCGGGGACTTGCCCCAGCCCACACCAGCCTCTGCTCACCATTCACCCAACTGATGAGCTTCAGAGGGGAAAAAAAAATTAAAAATATACAAATAAAGCCTTTAATAATCAATTGGTGTTTATCAAGTGGGTCAGAACAATACCAGCCTGCTGCTGCCAAATTAAATCCTTGTTTGGAGCTACCGAGTCAGAGACATGCTGAGAATTCCCAGGAGGGAACAAAACAGGTCTTGGCACTGATCCTGCACGTGCTTCCCCGTTCCTCCAGGCTCTGCCCCATGTCCCTCCCAGAGGAAAGGAGGTGATATCCTGGGTGTCTTCCAGGAGCAAAGGGTGAGGGGACATGACCATGTCCAGGGCTGCAGTGGCAGAGCTGGGAGCCAGATGGGACAGAGGCACAGCCAGGCTGGGCACGGGGACCCCCCAGCCCTTGGGGACTGCCCCCACTCCCTGTGAGCTCCACGCCAGATCCCAGCCCCACAGCATCGTCCCCACAACATCCCCACCAAAGCCTGGCTGCGGTACCCATGGCCACGGGGCTGCCCATCGCCCACAGGGCTCCCAAAGGCCATGCTGCCATGCCAGGGGGATGCCACCACCAATACAAGTCCCCAGTGCCATCTCCAGCTCTGGGGAGTAAACAGGCCCCCCCAGGC
>NW_009603695.1:0-402 GCF_000690535.1 Cariama cristata
CAAACTGAACTTTTACACCATCTTTACATGTTTTAGACATTTCAAATTATACCACAGCAGCGCACAGACAGAAATTTTCACCCCGCCCAAACATGCAATGGGAAAGCTACCTTAGCCAACAGACACCATTGAAAGAAAAGTTACACATGCAACTTCTTCCTGAGACCAAGGATCACAACACAGATGCACGCAAGGAGATTTCTCTGTTCATCACACTACTTTGAAGAAATGGAAAAGGTTCTCAAGAGCAGAAGTCATATGCAGTTCTGATAAGGACCCAGTCATCAAAGTATCAGCTCAAAGACACCATCATCCTTCTTCAGCACATTGGGCAACTTGGAAGATACATGACTCTCAAATCCTCACATAAACCGTACGTCTGTGTTCAGTAACTGCAATTCT
>NW_009603695.1:482-757 GCF_000690535.1 Cariama cristata
AAGCCACCTCCACACTCATTTTCCGTAGACCAGCAATGAACCCTGGGGTTTAACAAAACACATGCCATGTCTCCACCAGTAAGTCCTCACAAACAGCAGCCCCAAGACAGAGACCCTGAAATACTTCACAGATCACATGGTTGTCTTCATCATTTGCAGACAGGCTCCACCCAAAGAAAAGCTGCACTAACCACTTCTCCTTATCAGGCATAATGTTTGACTTCTCACCATGTCCATGTGAAAATGCAGAGCATTTCTTGCGGTGACATTTTAAG
>NW_009603696.1:0-25778 GCF_000690535.1 Cariama cristata
AAAAGACAAGTGATGCACAATGTAATTTCACACCTCCCACTGACCGGTTCCCCAGCAGTGATCCCCGAGCAGTGGTTTGCCCCCGGCCGGCCAACTACTCCCCGTTTATATACAGGGCATGACATCATATGGTATGGGATATTCCTTTGGCTAGTTTGGGTCAGCTGTCCTGCCTGTGTCCCCTCCCAACATCTTTTGCCCCTCCAGCCTTCTTGCTGGCTGGGCATGGGAAGGTGAAAAACCCTTGACTTAGTATAAACACTACTTAACATAGTAATGTTTCTAGTTGGTGCTATCAACATTATTCTCATACTAAATCCAAAACATAACACTATACCAGCTACTAGAAAGAAAATTAACTCTATCCCAGCTGAAACCAGGACAGCCAGTAAAGTTGGTAAAATAAAGAGAATGAGAAGAACTGATGCTACTTTAAACTCATTTCTGTGATAGTTAAAATTTACATTTCAATTAATTCATACCTGTGTTGTAATCTATTCACAGCTTTTAAAACCACTGAGGCTTTTTTCTTTTCACATTTTGTATTGAAATACCTTGATTAACTCAGAATTCCACAATTACTTTACAGAAAAGTCTTCACATTAGTACCGCATAAATAAAAGGCTATCAAAATCAATATGATAACATCACTGACAGAATATGTGCTTTTTATTTATACTTCAAAGCAGGGATTTTAATACATTAAATACACATCAGAATTTGTAACAAAACTCTGCATCAACATGCTTGTATTTCCCCTTCTCTTCCTTTCTGCCTTCAAATATATGCCTCTATCTATTTCTTGATTGACAAATTTTTTTCATTCAAATGTTAATGTATTACATCTGAGATGATAGCATAGGCATGGAAGAGAAAGATAAGTGATATATCTTAGTACCTTTTCCTGTGAAATTACATTAGCCTTCTGGGATACTGGATAGGACAAAGCTGCAGATTCAAAGACCATTACACTGCTTATTACCCTTTGTATTTATCTTCAGTGCTGCTAAAGCTTTACAGAAAATCTAATTTCTCTGAAGCTGCATTAATGTCAAAACCGCCACTTTTTGGATGCCAGACTTCTTTCCAGCTGGCAGATAATGCACAAAAGGATCTAATATCAATCACAGGGAATTATATAAAAGCTAAAGGTTTGGCATATTTGGCAAAAAATTCAACCAATGCTCTACTTCTTAATTACTGTGGGATCTGTGGAACAGACTCTTTTCAGTGGTGCCCAGCAACAGGTTAAGGGGCAACGGGCACAAACTGAAACTCAGGAAGTTTCACCTGAATATGAGGAAAAAACTCTGTACTTTGAGGGTGGCAGAGCCTTGGCACAGGCTGCCCAGAGAGGCTGTGGAGTCTTCTTCTCTGGAGATATTAAAAACCCGCCTGGACGCAATCCTGTGCAACTTGCTGTTGGTGAACCTACTTTGGCAGGGGGATTAGACTAGATGGTTTCCAAAGGTCCCTACCAACCCCGACCATTCTGTGATTCTATTCAGTTCATGTTTTACTAAGCAGAAAGATGAAGTGTTGAGCAATGAAGTCAAGGTTGTGCTTAATCTTTCCTCATTCTGTTATCACTTGGGAGGTCTTTTATGACTGATATGGGTAACTTTTTCAATCTCAGCAACAGTCACTTTAGAGGAAATGGTACAGGGCATGCCTAAAAGAGGAGAAAAAAAAAATAATCCAGCACAAGCTCATTTTTGGAGACCCACAGAAAAAACTTTCCCTTCCCACTCCACTTTTTTAAAGAAAAGCAAAACAAAACAACACAACAGCAGCAACAGCGAACCAATAGCATCTTCTCGCTGATCTATGCCAATGACTGGCTACTATTTCAATAATAAGCTTAAGATTTCAAGTACAAGCATAAAAAATAAAATATTTTTACTACATAAAACAGACAAAGCCTGTCTATGTCCTTTAGAATGCCTTCAATTTTGTTCACCTGGCTATAATTAAAAATAATTCAGTACAAGATATTTCATAAGAATTATACTTCCATCTCTTTCTTCTGATGATAGCAGATAAACTCTCATCTTAAGATTCTTTTCTGACTGGAGTAATACTGAAGTGATGAATTAGTATAAATATGTACATCTGAGCTACTCTAAGCTAACCTTAGAGTAAGTGAAAGAAAGTCAAGTTATTAAAGAGGATGTAGAGTTCACCTCATCTATAGTAGATACATGAAACTGTTCAGATGAACCATGTAGATGTGGCACTTAGGGACATGGTTTAGTGCTGGACTTGGCAGAGTTACGTTTACGGTTAGACTCAATAATCTTAGGGTTCTTCTACAACCTAAATGATTCTATGATTCTAGAATTTCCTGTTTTCCTTTATTGAATTCAAGCAAGTCTGGAGCTCACTAGCTCAATTCTATATGTCTGCATTTTAGACATTTCAAGTTAACTAACTAAATTCTATGCATTAGGTCTGCATTTCAAAGATTACAGATGCCTTCTTTATGTACTTACATATAACGTCTGCTACCCTTTATGTTACATCTGTGCAACTACACAATGATCAGTGGTTTAAAGATCCTCTGAGCCCAGTGTTTTGCCACACTCATGCTCCAAATCAATCATTTCCCCTGGACCTTCCTAAATAGTGATGTGGGAACTAATTTGAGACAGTGACATTCCTAATCCTCATCCTGCATACAATTAATTATTTAGTTAAGTAATTAATTTATAATTTTCAAAAGTTTTATATAGAATCATAGAATGCTTTGGGTTGGAAGGGACATTTAAGGGTCCTCTAGTCCAACACCCCTGCAATGAGCAGGGCCATCTTCAACCAGATCAGGTTGCTCAGAGCCCCATTCAGCCTGGCTTTGAGTGTTTCCAGGGATGGGGCTGGAAGTGTCTCCATGTTTCCATGTATAGAGACACACACACCCCCTTGCAAGGGTCTTTCTGATTCAGTCTTTTATTTAGCTGATTTAGCCTTTTATTTTATTTATTTATCTAAAACCTCATTTGAAATATATGAATTGTCAACCTATCTCATCTTATTAATGTAAGAGAGAAAAATTCTATGTTAAAAAGGACAAAGAGAATTAACTCAACAGTCTTTGAAAAATTTTATCTTTCTCAAAAAAAAAAGAGAAGATAATATTGTCCTTCAGGAAACACCTCCACTTCTGAAATACTTTATTTACCTATTGCCCCAAACATTTGTCTCATCCGGCATAATAATTGATATCGTGAATGCTTGTAAAAATGAGTTCAATTTTCTAAAATGGGAAAGTGATATCTTGGTTTTTGCCTGTTAAAATATGAAAGAAAATGTTAAAGATATGTTAACATATTTTTCCTCAGGTTGTTTTAAAAGATTGCTAATGCCTAGACACATATTTAAAAGGCTTTAAAAACAAGAATAACAGAAATGCATTTGACTAGTAGGGATCAGCATGTGTGTCCATTACACAGTAGGAGTTGTAAGTAAAATTTCAGAAGATAAACTGTTAGGATTCACCTGAAATGCAACAAAGAACCTGAAAGAAAAATATCTACAAGTCTCAGTGATATTCCAAACATTAAAAAAAAAAAGACTTAGGAAAGTGCTGCTCTAATCCCTATCATAATTATTAGTTGCTCAAAGCACCTGCAAATTCTGTTCAATAATCCTCTTCCAGACAAACACAGTGTTTGAGCTAAAGTCCTGTTAGGAATATCATCCCAAACCTCCTTCAGTTTTGAATCTCTATACTGTATTTTGGACTTTCTAACTATCAAATTAGAAATGGTTTTCTAGTTCACAGTCTGTTCCTGCTTTAACTCTTACCATTTGGTACATAAGACAGTGTTACTTCTGCGACCAAAGCTCTGTCTTTTCATCATAAGTTTACAGAAAAATAATACAGGTTTAAAATGTCTCAACCAAGAGAGAAAGAAATGGACAGAAATATCATCCAGCCCTTAACGGGAAACATAACTATTTCTTGCTAAGAGAAAACACAAAGGAAATATATAGGAGTAGGACTATTTTTTTCACCATTCAAACCATTGGTATAAAATAGCACAGTAGCAACTGTAGTCTTACATCCCAGTAAAACACCAGGCTGCTTACGGAAACAGGTCACAGGGTATATATTTTTTCATAAATAAAAAAAAATTGCCCATACTTTTGACAATTTCTATTGACAATGTTGACATGGTCATTCTATTGACAATGATTACTACATTGTACTGTTACCTGTATATATTTTATATGTTATATAGATACTAATATATAATTACATTCCACAATATTTTATCTAGATTTCAACAACTAAGCCATAAATGTCTTTTTTAACTCAGTTATTTCTCAGCTAATACTGACTCTTCAAGAAAAGTGAACTTGGCTTCAAATAACTTAAATTTGTCTGTAGAAAGCTACCTACATTAATATTTTGCCTTGTCACTTTCATTAAATGGGAAGCAGTATTGCCACATATCAGTAATATTGCTAAACACTAGGTTTTTTCCCTGTATGTTTTGCATTTAAATTGCACTTTTTTCTTTTCAAGATTACAGTAAAATATCTTCACTTTCTAGGTAAATTTTCTCAGGTATTTAAACAGGCGAAAAACCCTTCCAATTCAAGCATGACTCCTTATTTCATTCCTTTACTTTAATGTAGCATTTTTCATTAGTTCCACATTTGAGATCTTAGAAGATCCATTTAATGAATCAGAAGCAAAATTCCTTTAATAGTATTACCTGTAGCAATTCTATATAACTGCAAATTATTAAATATAGATATATATACAAATTTATGTAAAGATTAGTGTAAAATGAAACATAATTTAAAACTTTGGAATAAGAAAAAAGTCCATGTACAGTATTGTAACTGTAGATAAATCAGAATATGTCTATTCTGCTTTTATATTATTTTATTAATTTTTTTCCTGCCTATTACTAATGGGAAGCCCTACACCTAGACCAAAAAAAAAAAAAGAGTATTGTAACTGCAGCATTCTTGTACATATGGACACCAAAAACACCAAGAGACTGTAAATCTGTAAGCAAGCAATATTTTTGCGATTAATCATTATAAAGTATACTTTCTCCCTCAGAGACTGAAGTGCTAAGCAAGCTAAAGATCACAGTAATTAAAAAAAAAAATCCACACACAAAAAAACAAACCACAACAAAAAATCCTACAAATCTCCACCTTCTCCAGATGGCAAGATGGACAGTGGACACAATGCTCACTAGCTACAAAACATGAAATATATAATGAATAGGGCTGCAATCATATACACAAAACATCAAGAAGTCAGACCAAAGCACTGTAAGATGTGGAGAAATCTACAGTAGGAAAGCAACTAAAATGCATTATGAATTCCAAAATCAGGCAGAAAATAGTGACAAAACCAACTTACTTCCTCAAGCTTAAATTTAAAAAAAAGTAACAGTAACAAAACCAAAATAGTTCTTTACACAAGAGAAGTAATAAATATCAGGAATCAGTGATGACTTTGTGAAGGGTGTTACCTTAGTAAATGAACACACAAGATTCACAACAAAATTCTGAATAAATCAGACCACTACTGCTGCTCCATTAATTGTCTAAGAAGTGAGATGCTATGATCAGGAAATCACTTTTTTTTTTTAATCTGAAAGAGCACAAACTAGACAGATATTTTAAGGCCTGATGCAAATTAGACCAAGTCAGAGTGGTATAAACTTGGATTTAGTCTATTATATTACATTAAACTCTCTTAAAAAAATCTCAGGCAATAAATGGCAAAAATCTTGTAACTTTTCAGCCGCTCCAAACAATGTCTAAATCACTTGTAGCAGATAAACCCTTGCACAGACTTTGTGGATGAGATTCTCATTGCATCTCATGCGTACATAGTAAAGTACTAAAATAGTTATAACAGCATGCTACAAATAATAAAAACAATACATTGTTGAAAATAAAGAATAAATATTACCGTCAAGGATCTAAAAAACTAATTTAGAGTTCAAAAAATTTCCATCAAGGGGTGGTAAGGGAACCATGTTTAAGCATGACAAATCTCATGAGTATATATTAGAGAGAAAAATTCTGGAATGGCACAGTTATCCCAAGTCCAAATCAGGTATGTCCAAAGAATTGACTGATTTTAATGGCAAACCAAGCATTTAGTGTGGACAAGCAACTTCATCCTCAAATAGCAAGTCTAAATACCATACATACAAAACCCAAACTTATTTGAACATTAAATACAATGCTAAATACCTTACTATGAGAATGGTAAATGTATACATTTAGCTTTTATTTTAGAGATAACACAGATGACATACAATCTTTGAAAGTAGAATTCCTAAAAATCAGATTACCTTCATTTTAATTACTACATTTTGTTTCAGCTGCATACTCGCATTGGGCATACTTTATTCACATATTCTCTCTTTTTATGATGCTGTTTCCCTGTCATAAGATTCTCCTACTTTACCCAAAAGTTATAATGTTCCTAAAGCACACTCTCAAGATAGCAGTAGCATTCTGCTACTACTAGTCTCTCAAAACACAGACACACACACACAAATACCTGAGCTTGCTGGACCAGTATTCCAGTAATCCAATTTAAATCAGTTACAAGTTGAACTATCCTGGGCTATGGATTTAGCAATGAACCCTACTACTCTCACCTTTCCAATGACCCTTCCTACCACAAAATGATTATTTTATACCTTTCAAAGTACCTCACATTTGCCAGAAAGAGAAAAACAGCTAATAAAAAGCACAATGAAGCAGTAAAAAAAAAAAATTCTAGAGTACCTTGCTGTTGTGCATAAAAGGACAGCAATATATTTCATCATATAAAAAGTTATGTCAGATAATTTTCATAGACTTTTGCACTAGAGGTACACTGAAGGAGAAGACAGATATCGTAAAAATAATGAGCTATCATAACTGGGGGAATTTTAGCCTGAGAAATGTCATAATAAAGAGTCATAAATAGATTGAAGTTGGTAGGGACTCCTGGAAGTCATCTACTCCAAAGATGCTTAAAATAAGATTACCTTCCACTTTGGACCAGGCTCCTCAGAGTTATGTCTGGCCCAGTCCTGTCAGTGTCTGGGTAGCTTGTTCCAATCACTAACACTCTCATGGTGAAGAAACTTCTCTTTATGTTCAATTAAGGCTTTCCCTGTTACAGCTGGTGACTCTTTCTGCTTGCTGTTTCATTGTGCATCTTTAAGGAAAGCGTGGCTCTGTCTTCTCTCTAAATGCCTTTAAATGGAAAGACAGCAACTAGAAGCTCAGCCTTCCTTTCTCCAGCCTGAAAAAAACCCTGGTCCTTTGAGCTCTCCTCTTTCAGCAGACACTCCTATCCCCAACCATCTTAGAATCATAGAATCATTATGGTTGGAAGAGACCTCAAAGATCATCAAGTCCAACCATATACCCAATGCCACTATGCCCACTAAACCATGTCTCGAAGCGCAACATCTAAAGGTTTTTTGAACACCTCCAGGGATGGTGAGTCCACCACCTCCCTGGGGATCATGTTCCAGTGCTTAACGACTCTTACAGTGAAGAAGTTCTTCCTAATATCCAACCTGAACCTCCCCTGGCGCAACTTGAGATTGTTTCCTCCTGTCCTATCGCTAGTTACCAGGGAGAAGAGACTAACCCCAACCTGGCTACAACCTCCTTTCGGGTAGTTGTAGAGGGTGATAAGGTCTCCCCTCAGCCTCCTTTCAATGGCTTCTCCAGCATGTCAGAATCTGTCCTGCACTAGGCAGGCTCAAAAACAGATCTTGGTGGATAACAAGTTGAATCAGCAGTGCACCCTTGGGGCAAAGATACTCAGCCACGCAATGGACTATAGTAGCACGACTGTGGCCAGGAGATGGAAGGGTGTGATTTTTTTCCCCTCTGTTCAGCATTTAAGACCACACCTTGAGTACTGGGTGCAGCACTGGGCTCTGCAGTGCAAGGAAAACATTGATATACTGGGGCAGGTAAAGTATGGTTAGGTGCATGGTGGTTGAGGAAAGAATGAGAACTGTTTTCTCCACCCTTAAGAACAGAAGACTGGGAAAGCCCTTACTGCCCTCTTTAATGAGAGGAGACACAAAAGACACAGACAGACTCTTCTCAGACGTTCACAGAGCTAAGTCAAGGGACTACAGATATAAAATGCAACACAGGAAATTCTGAGTAGATATGAGGGAAAAAAAAAATACCATGAGAGTGGTCAAATACTGGAAGATTTCAGAATTTCAATCCTTAAAAATATTTGAAACTTGATGGGGCAAGACCTGCAGAGTGTGATCTAACTGGACCTGCTGTGAGCAAGAGGTTGGACAAGATGACCTCCCTTCTGCCCTAAATAATTGTATGATTCAGTGTGTAATGCAAATTACAGGAAAAGCCAGTACAAACATAAGCTGGCAACATTTATCACAGGCCTAAATATACATCAAAGCAAAACTTCAAAACAAAGATCAAGGAATATTAAGTAGTTCAGTGACTGTTTCTTTTCCAATGTCGGGTTAATTTCTTCAAAGTCAAATGACTCATCTATGACTGATCTATGTACGTTATGTTACTTATCAAGCACTGAAAAAGTTCAAGTCTCTTCATTAGCCTACTTTTAGATATTAATTTGAAAAATTTCATTAAAAAATATACACACATAAAACCACATGCTGAAAACTGATAAATATAAATCCAATTTCTTGGAAGAACTGGTTACCTTAGTTACCACACAAGCAATTTAAAACAGTTTCTGTACTGTAGCAAGTACTGAACTTTTTGTTACTATACTTTCTTTTACTTCTGCAATGCGTAAGAAGAAAGAAACCAAAGTACCTTATGAATCCACAAGTAAAAACATTTGGGATGTCAGAGACTAATACTGCTATCTTTCCACAAACAAAACAAGTGAGATTTGAATTAGACGATGGGATCTAATGTGCAGAAATGCTCAGAGCTTCTATCTGCAACTGAAGCCAAAGGAGCTGTGCCTGAACATACTGAGCTTAAATACTGATACCCATTTGTAAATATTCACTGCTCCAGATGGAATATTTAGCACTAGTGGATACTTTAGTCTTAAAATCCCAGCACTTGTACGTTGTCACTTACTATGAGAGTAAGGATGAAAATGGGGATGTCACCTTCCATGATACTGTAAAAATAAATTAATTAAGGATTGTGAAGCTTTTGGGTTGCATAAAGATAATTGTTACAGAAAAAATGTAGGGCAAAATAAGAATTCTGGCTTTAAAGCATGACTTAATACTTACTAATGAATGAAAAATGGGGACATGCACAGAGTAATGAAAAAAAAATAATTAATTAGCACATACTCTTTGAACTCTGTCCATCCTATAAAATGACTGAGTTTCCATGGAAGCACTACATACATACATAACTACAGATTATGCATAAATACAAGGGAATGAGATGTGATATAAGGTAATACAGCTAGTCTTATTTCTGGTATTTCCTAAGTCTGAAATCCTTAATTATATTGTTTTGTTAACAGGTGGTTAAAAAGGTTCTATTATACTATCTTATTTCACTAATACCATTTATCTAGCAAAATACCTTCCATAACATGACACTTCAGCAACAGCTACTTTGCTTAACTTTTACCATTGATTCTCTGTTACCTGGGACTTGTTTTTATTGTGAGAATCCCAAAATAATTAAGGTGCAGACAGTAGGCAGAACATCATATATTAATATTGCCTCTCATTTTCTTACAATTACTGACTAATGTTATCTTACTGCTTTTCAATCTTCTTCACAGTTTGAAGTAATACTAATTAAAAACTGGCACATGCTTTATTCACAAATATTTAAGGACTCAGATCAAATGCTTTCAAATCTCACATATGAAAAAATCAGTACTCTGCAGTATCTTCTACAATCCTGCAAGCAGTAGACTGTCTTCTTCACTATTTCCTATACTGTTTTCTTATAAATTAAATTATTTGAGGAATAATCTAGAGGAGGCTCAATTAAGCATTTAAAATTTGGTTTAAATGCTGATGTCTTTAAAACATTACTTTACTTTCTAACTGAACTTGTTGTTAAAACTCTTAGATTAACCAAGATATTTATATTTTCTGTAAAATTACTTTAGATTCAAATGAAATTTTTCTATAAACTAATTCTATAATCTATTTCTAATTCCAAAATAATTTCTATGAACATTTCTATAAACTAATAACCATAACCTGCATTACAATACAAACTGTTTATACAAAAATATATATCCTTCAATAATGTTTTAAAGAATGATGCTCCTAAAATATATATTTATGACAGACATTTATAACTTAAAATAAATTCTCTATTGTGGACAACTTCATTAATAAAAGAAATATGTTTCTTATAAAGCATATCATACCCCTGGCATATAATTTTTTTTCTAAATCTGTAGAAACAACAGGAGCTTGTCTGAGCAAAACAAGGCTGTGAGCCTTAAAAGCATCTCTATAGTACATATAGAAAAGGAATAAAATATCCTACAGGAAACATCTTCCAAAATAGGTAAGAGTAGAAAAGGAAACAAAGACTTTTTAAAAAATCATTTTAATCTAATCTGCAGAAATACCACAACCATAATTATGGTGCTAGTGAATAGTACTAAAAAAAGACTAGAATTAAGGTTATTTGACTGATGCCTTCATCTAAATATATTCAAATGTCACGTTTAATCATAACATTTAATTTTCCTTAATATTCAGCTTGACATCTCCCTAAAACCCCTTTATCCTATATTTCTAATACCGTATCAACCCATCTTTCATTTTCATACAGTTAATATTTTGAATATATGCAAAAACATGAATATTCACTTACAAATGTAAGCTTCAGATTAAAAGTACAATTACCAAAAAAACCAAAGGTTATTTTTTGTAATTCCAATTATTTTCAGATGTTTCCTTTTCAAATGTTAATTAATCTTTCCAAGTTCTACCAAAAAGGATCTGAACTTTTTTAATGTGAAACTGTACTTCTGTCGCTCAAATCTCAGTTCCAAAATTCTAGGGTCAGGGGTGCAGGGAGAAGGGGGAAAGAAGGTGGAGAGAGAAGGGGAATACAGACCTTTACAGAAAAATAAATGGCCTAAACTTGTAGTTGCAAACTTGAAACAAGTGGTGGTCAAACCCACTAAACTCTGGGGATCACCATTTTAGATTCTGAAGCTGAAAATTCTCTTGCAGTTCATACAATATCATGTGCAAAATAACTATAGTTTAAAATATCTGTTTATTCAACAAAGTATTAAATAAGATCTAAAGTGCCATGAGAGGCTGGCTAGACAATACTGCCTCTGCATTGATATTTCAGAGGTTCTGAAGCATGAAACAAAAGTTCATGCATGATAACTAGTTAGGTGTACACTGATGTAATAATCTAGCTGAATTCTAATACATGATCCCATTGTGGCAATATTAGATAGGGACTATACAGGTAAAACATTGTCCAAGTAATACATTTAGAAGTTATAAACTCACAGTAATTTTTAGAGAATCACATTTAGTTCACTTACAAATCGTCTAAAATAATTAATTCTAGAATTTGCACAGCTGTTCCAAACAATCACTTTAGTTTCCAGTATCAAGGTTCAAAAAAGATAGCCTTTTTGCCCAGACCTGAGCAGGGAATGAAAATTACTTTTCACAGGCAAGGTACAGATTTTAGATTTTAGTCTTACAGAAATTTTCAGACACTGTCTCCTCAGAGGTGTGCTTTCTTTTAAAAGATCTAAATCCTTTAGTAAGTTGACTAAATTCTTCCTAAAAGATCATTTGTTTTGCCAAAAGTACGCAGAACCCTAGAAAACTAAAAGACAATTAGTTTATTAGTTAATTTATTAACGACTGAATGAAATTATGATTTCAGATGCCTTAACAACATTTTCTGTTATTTACATAAATCTTGCAGAATAATATTTAGCATGCATTCTCTGAAGAAAGAGGCTATCACAGAGCTTCAAAATTAAAAGAAAATCTTGTCAAAAAATAATGAACTAGCTGGATTCCAATTCCCATGCATGATAAAGCAGGTGCAATTTGCTATTCCTGACAACTTATTTTTAGATCAAATACAAAATCTTTAAAATAGATTTTACTTGTAAACAAATCAAAAATGTACAGCATATTCTTACAGTTCCTATTTATGAATGTAAAAAAAAAAACCAAACCACGTTTATTCTATCCATTGAAGCATAACAACATTTCTTAAATTCATTCATGAAACAGGTTTCATTTTTTACTTATATAGTGGGAAGATATATTTATAATTTCCAAGTACATCAGTTCAGGAAAAATGGACACAAAAAGACCACAGCATTTTTAATTTTTTTTTTTTTTAAATTATTAATTTTTAAGTTTCTCCTGGCCAAGAAAGCATTTGCTAAATAATATTTTCAAGTCAGCCAAACAGAACTGTAATGAGGTAGTTGAGGAAGATAAATCTCTGCAGTCTGTAACTGTACTGCTTTTATCTTTCAGAATTAGTTTGCAAATGAAACGTTAAAAAAAGTAAGATGTAGATTTATTTATTTTTCAGCACTGCTCAAATCTTCTGACTCCAAGTTCATACATGTGACTTTCAGGGTAACACTGAAATAATTCAGTGACATCTACTTCTGGATAATATAATTTAGGATTGCAACAAGCTCATATAGATATGAGTGAACAACAATTTCTGTGACATTTATTATCTAAAAGGGAATACTTACACAGTGAAACTTGCTGCTGCCAGCTAACATGTCAATACACAACATGTTCAGGTAATTTTGAATTGGTCTCCCACTTTAAACTGGCCGGGTTTGGTTTTTTATTTGTTTGTTTGGTTTTTAAACCCCTTCAAAGAGTGTCCCCAATAACAAAAAGTTCTTCACTTTCAAGAGAGACTGACAGGCTGCTTCAAATCTTTAGGCCAACATCAGTGATCATCCAGAATGTGTAATTACTAGTATTTTTGTTTGTGAAAATAAGTGCTTTGGCCATCAGCACATTGGCATTAATGCACGAGGATTACTGTTCTTCAGAAACAAAATCAAATCAAAACAAAAGTGTCTTTTTAAGAACGCCTGTCATCCATGGAAAGTAACAGAAAGGTTAAAACCAGAGATGAATTCTTTAATTCCTGCTCCTGCAACCACAGCACCATGATAGGTATATCTTTTTCTCAGATAAAAAAAATTCTGAATAACCAGATATCGATCCTTCACAAAGTAAAATACTTAGCTAGCCTTTTTTTAATGTGGTACCAGTGTTCCACAGAAGGGTGTCACAACCATTAAAGACACAAGCTTTACCACAAAAAGTTACTCAAATTATCCGAGGTTTTGGAATTAATTTTAGCTAAAATCTAAGCTGTTCCAGAGTTCAGCTGTAGGAACATTCCACCTCTGATGTGTTTCTTTCAATAGAGGACAGCTCTAATCTCCGTCACTGAAGGCCAAAAGGAAATCACAAGACAGTAACCTGCAGCTTCTTTGCAAGTTTCTAGCTATAAAGAGGAAACCAGAAATCTTCGAACATGCATAGGTTACATTCAAAATACTTGAGTCAAAAATTATTAATGTTAACAGTATAAATTAAACACTTTTTCACTTGCATTGCTCGTTTTCCTAAAATTTACCTAAGGAATAAAAATTGAATGCTCAGTTTAAGATTGTGCCTTCACTTTCAAGTGGCCATATTTGTCCGTTATGACAGAACTGAAAAAATCAATCATCTATTGTACACGTTAATCCTAATCCTATATTTAAATACAGGGTTTGTATATTAAAAAGTCAAGTACAAGTAAGAACAGATTAAAGACCAAATGCAAGCTGAGAGGACAAACTAGAAAATTGCATCGAGTTCCCTGAAACCCAAGATATGAAGATGAAATTGCTAAATTGGTAGAAGAAAGGTTGAAGAGCCACTGAGAAAAAAAGTAATGGCAGCATCCTAATGCAGAACCACAGCCTGTCTAAAGAAGACTAATGTGTGAAAACGCCTTCAAAACCCAGTATAGTCAATATGAGCCAGAGCAATGTTGAAAGCTCAGGGCAAACTAACATCAGCTGCTTTGCATATGGTCCCTGCCAGGGGACTCAGTCAATAAGGCTATATCGATCAAGAAACGTAACTGAAAGCAAGAAGCATGAATCTGAAACACCAAAAAGGAACAAAGCTGAAGCCTGCCAGTAATACTAACTTAAGTTACACATCACGGTGCAAGAAGGTCCAAAAGCAGAGGCGGACAAGGAAAGGTGCTCAGTAAAAAGGAAGATTAACTTAACCACCAGCCAGTACTTAAATGGATGGGGTTTTGTTGAACTGAAAGTCCCAGATACTCAGATATCATGATTTTTTGTAAATGGTGTCTAGTCTTATTGATTTATCCTTCCTTGTATTTTAACTAGCATGTTTCATTTGAACTTGACTATAATAAAGACAACAGAGATTCTGCCCTGTGTAATGGACCGTTTCAAGTTTTACCTACTGTAGTAGCAAAGCTCACATGGAAGCTGACAGGACTTCTCTACAAAAACTGAAGAGGAACAGCTCTTGTGCACTACAATCAGAGGAAAAGTTACAGATTTTGCCACTAGTTATTTCTGATCCAGTAGGGTGCATAAAAGACAGAAATGTACCCTTAAAAGCAATAAATTGCAATTATCAAAATCAATGCTACCACTTTGGCAGAACATCCCTCTGTGATTGTCTCTAACCTACTCCTCCCAGGATCATGAAGCCCTACAATGAACAATAGGTGACTGCAGGTTGTGAAGGACGTTTGAGTAGAATATCGTGATGTTTGGACAGACAGGCATAGTGCCTCTACCTGATGCAACTCCATGAAACACTTCTTCATAGGAAGGAAATAGAAGATACATGATAAAAAATAATTTATAAAAAGAGGCAAGACCACATATTACGGAATTTTAAGTACTCTTCTGCTACGTAGGCTAGTTTAACATTATTTTCCAAAGACACTGTTACAAATTATATGCATTTTTTTTTCCTTCCAGGCCTCCACTCTTATTCTGAGGAATCCTACTACTCATTCAGCAGCAGTGCATTTCTGAGCAATCATTTCAGTTCTCAGTTGTAAGAACTTATGTGGTAGTATTCACAGCTCAGTGGTTAGGTTTTAGAATGGAAATTTAAACACAGCTAAAGATCTACAGATCATTGCTGCTTGGACAGCTTGGCACTTTAAGGAAGAAAGTAAAATGACCACCTCTCAACTGGTGCTGATCACAGTGACTAGCTTGCGAGGCAGAAGTGCTGATTAAACCAAAAAGTCACTTTTAAAGCAGCAATACCGCAAAAATAATCCAGCCAAAAAGTTCAGCCCTCTGAAGAAGTACGAGAGTATACCTTTCAACTCAACTAAGTATTTACTTAGGCTTTCACACTCATCTTTTTCATTACTTTTTAATGTTTAAATGATCATAAATGAGAAGACAAGACATTAATTTTGTAAGGTTGGTTCCTTAGGTCTTTCCTCCCATGATGATCTGGGTCTTTGCTCCTAAATTCCAGTCAGAATACCTGCAATCCACTAGCCACTACAGTAAGCCTTGCATGAGAGATTTGGTCCATAATAAATATCACCAGTAAAAACTGATTCAGGAAGAAAAAACAAAAAAACCAAACATCCCCCCCCAAAAAAAAACAAACAAAAAAAACCCCACACCACCACCAAATCCACTATAGCTTGGAGGTGGCAGTGCTTACAATTTTCCTTTTCCATTCATTAAACCCACACATAGAATACAGATACAGCTGCTTCTTTATAGAAAGACCTATGCATAATTGTGTATTCTGAACAGAGGTCCTCCCCTTCTCCACATTACAGTCTTTCTATCTGTGCATCAAGGCACAGGAAAGGTATGAGAAAGGGACACATAACTATGATACAGATACTATGACAGATACAATGCAATGTAACTTTTTAATACTAGAATTAATTTTTATTTTATAACCCATTAAATAAACCAAAACGTTCAAAAGCAGGAAAAGTATCCTTCTGAAAAATAACACTCAATGTGTTTAGACAGTTTCTTCTGTATAAAATGTACAAGTTTTTTACTGACTGGTAAAAATGAAGTCAAACACTTCTTACTTTTTTACTGGCTTCTTATCATATGACCACTTTCATACTACCTAACAAAAACAGAACTCTAAACCTTTTCATGATAGACAGCATTTCAGGAAATGCACCTTTAATCAAGGTAGGTACATTTATTTCAATCTAGAAAATAACTTGCATACAGCTACAATACACTGTTTTCTTGTAAGTGCTAACTCTAATTCATGATTTGCTAACAAATCTTCCCCTACCTCCCCTCCTTTGACACATGAATAGAACACATTATGCCTAATTGAAAACTGAAGTCAGAAAAGCAGAATGACATGGTTAATAACAGGAGTTTCTCCTAAAGCATCATTATAGACTAAATTGGAATTGCATTTTTCCTAAATATGAAATCTTCCATTATTACTCCATGTAGGCTGCTTCTCAACTGGGTTTAAGAAAAAAAGAGATAAAACTCAGCTTGTCTGTGGTTTTTTGCATGCATCTGGACATGTAGATACCACATCTAATGTATACATTTCAGATCTATTGTTATAACCTTTATTTCCCTCATTAAATCATGAATACAAACCTGAGACAAAACAGTAGTAAATGGGGCTCCTCTGCCCTCTGGAAGTGTATCTGCACTGAGGGGCAGTTGATAGCAACTATTGTAGTGAGTTAGTTTGTATTGATTTTATCATTAAATAATTTAGCCTAAGCTTCTTTATACAAGAATCATGCAAAAAATTCACTTTCCCACAAAGATAAAAATTATACTCGGTGTTTATTTCATATTAATCAAAGATGAAAACAAGCCAAAATAGAGACATTACTATTTGCCATATTTAGGTCAAGCAAACATCTCAGGATGAGACACACATCTAAAATATTACGCAACAATATTCTATCACATATATTCTAAGTTTCCAGTATTTCCTACCACCCCAGCTCTTAAATCCAAAAGATTTCAGCATCATATTGCATTACATTAAATTCTTGACTAAATTCAACATAAAGCCAAGAAAGTATCCTGAAATACTATACACAAAAATTTGGGTCTAAAGGTGTATTTATTTTCTTCCTGTGTAAAATTGTTTTAAGCTAGAAATTTAACTGTATAAGTGTTTTAACAACTAAGTCTGAATGTTTTGA
The DNA here is from genome assembly GCF_000690535.1 of Cariama cristata. NCBI lineage: Eukaryota > Metazoa > Chordata > Aves > Cariamiformes > Cariamidae > Cariama > Cariama cristata. The sequence goes on from NW_009603696.1 coordinate 17,206, forward strand.
TGTTACATTCAATCTGGCATACCCCAGTAGAAAGTGCTGCAGTTTCAACATTATTATCAGTGCTGCTTTATTTCCAGTGCCTGACACTCTAAGCATCAAAAGGTGGACTCACTCTCTGAGGCTGCTTTGGAGAGGTTCAAGTCCCTATGCTGAAATACTTACAAACCAAACACAGGGCTTTGAACCCCACCATAGAGAGAAAAGAAGAAAATGGTAGAGTCATTAAAAGCATTTGTGGAAGAGCAATGTTTCAAACACGGTTTTTAATGGCCACATTGTTATAATACTGATATATCATCCATTTAATCATTTTCAAGGACTAAAGTATAACAAAACAGACAATTTTAGAAATAAATGCCAAAAAATCATAGCAGTTCTAGAAAAGTTATTTAACATTTTCCCTCTTCTCCTGTTACAACCCATTATAAGACTGCCATCAGATACTGTTTTCCTTGTCCTTTTCAGACTTTAGATTCTGGGCCAGGACTGCCATGTGCTCTCTCTCTCTTCCACCTCATCCCCTCCAAGAGAAAAACAGTGTATGCTTTAAGAAACCACTGTCTTAATGATGAAAGAATATCAAGCTGGAAGAAAGCGGCTGAATTGCAGAGGTTACAGGCAAAAACTACTGGATATTGACATCTTTGCTAAACTGATGGAGAATATTTCCACAGAAAGAATGGTATTTTCAATAAAAATAGCATTTTAGTCTATATCCTCAGACAAAAGAAAATTAAAGTTATGGTATAACTTTTCTGTCAAGGTGATTATGCACAGTAATTGAGTGACTAATTTTTTAATTTAGACTAGCCTTCCATTATATAATTACTGTAAAACAAGTTATAATTAAAATCTGCACATATGACCACATTGAACCTTATGTTAGGTGCTGATGACTAATCATTAAAATGAAGATACTGCAATTCACAGTTCTCACTACACTGATACTCAGGTATCCTCAACAGTCTCTTCTTTCTGTAAGTCTTTTGTGGCTACTTCTGAAGCTATTTCCCCACAGGTTTTAAGAGTAAAAAAGATAATTTTACCACAGTAAAAATTAATTTTCTAAGTTATGAATACCTATTTATAGCCTTGCAAGTTTCCAATTTCACATGATTCTATATATGGAAACGATGACCTGAAAATTGCTGCAAAATGTTAAAAGAAAACTGAGACCTGATTTTAGTACATCGCCTCTTTGTTTCCAACCATTCTGTCTAATGTGACTTTTTTCAAACAATTAGTTATCTCTTCAGTGTCTTTTTTTATCCTGCTGTTTGTTTTCCACTATGTTCAGTATTGACTTCTCCATAAAACCACACTTACTATTTGTTGCTAATGAAATCAGCAGCAAACAAATTGAGCTGCAGAGAAATTAATCCAAATGGACAATTAGGTATCTGTGCTAATTGTTATTGTTATTTGTCAATTCCTTTATTTAGACAATTGCAAGTGAAGAGTGACTTATCTGGTTGCCAATAACTTCTAAAGAACTTAATGTCTGAAAAAAAGACAGATGCATCTTACTACATTTTTGAACGCATTTTCTCAAGGAAAAGTTCGGATCTTCAGTAAGCTTTTATTTATAACATAGCTTTGGATCATTTTCAAATACCGTTGTTGCTAACTAGGAGAGTTCAACATAGGTGTTTTTCATACTGTCTATGGATTTAACATTAAAATGGCACAAATATTTTTGTCTTGGATTCTTTAATCATTACCATAAAAAAGTATTTACCTCAATTATTAGGTTAAAAAATCCATCTATTTCTCCTGCATTAATTGCAAAATTCAGTACTATCTCTGCCCCTCCCCACCCCCCCCCCCCCCCAAAGAATAGCAAATACAAAAAACATAACCACTTTGGCAAAAAAAAAAATAATCCTTTGGCACTTGTACTTTTCACTAACCAATTAACAAAAGCTTTCTTTGCAAAAATAATACTATTTTATACTATTAAATTTGTTACCTATATTACTGGACTTAGTCTATTAGCTTTTAGGAGGCCAATTCTATACTTTCCACTTTTTTTTTTTTTCCGAAATAATACTTTCCCTTTACCTGTGTAACTTAAAACTGATTTAGCCACCAGTTCAAGGTCAGCCATCAAGATTTCTGCCACAATTATTTACACTTCCATGAGGGATTTGTTTGGGTCCCTAAAATAATAAAATGTACAAAAGTGGGATGGGAAAACAACCTGACAGCTAAATATTCTCTACAGAAATCTGGAGAGTTTAGTGGATCACAACATGAATAATGATGTAGCTCTTCAGTGTCTAAGTAGGAAAGTTTGTTAGTTTGCTATAGGCATCCTGTTAAATCCCTGTTACAGTAGGGAATTGCATTTTCACAATAGAGGTAAGCATGGAAGCAAACTTACTATTTAGCATAAAGACTTGTAAATCCTAACAACTGAACACACAAGGTTTATTTCCTTGTTATCCAATTAACCAAAAATATACATCCCCATATGGCAAGTATGGATCCTCCACATCCTATTAGAACTACTGTCAGTTTCTGAAGTCACAACTGTGGAATTGTTAATCCTAATTTTTTTCTATACTAAGAACTACAGCTATATTAACATATAGATAATACATTAACATGCAGTATTATGGGAAAGATTTTATTAACTAGTAGATTCTTTAAACAGGTAGATAGGTAAGTCAGGGAGGTTTTTTGAGTTTGCAATATAAAAGCATACTTGGAACAGTGCTTTAATAACTTAAGAATTATGCAAATTTTAGATCAGAAGACACTATACGAATAAGTCTAAGAGTACCTGAATATATTTTCTTCCCATTCAAATCCTCTATAAATTTTTTCCTTCATATGTAAAATTATTTCCACACGAAGTCACAACAGAACCACAGACCTATATTTCTTTCACTTATTCATAATAAAATCGTGTCATTTTACAAAAACAAAGCAGAACTGGAACATTATTTTTACTCCTAATAAGGAGTTATCTAGAAATTTTAGCCTGCATCTGATATACACCTCAAAATAGCTGTTTTGATGCAGAATTATGTTGGAGCCTGAATGTACAGTTTTTGACTAACATTTCTACCAATTACCAGCAACCGTAAAATAAAGACACAGTGAATTTCTTCTCTAAATTTTGAAATACAAATGTCATCTTTTAACTTTTTTCTTAAAGGATCCCAGGCCTGAATCAAACTCATAACAGAAAACCTGCTCACTACCATGAGTGTCCTAAATTAATTCCTCTTACTCTCCAGAGTGAAAGACATTAACAACAATAAGGTATTAAAGGCAAGTTCGTAAAATATGTACAGATTTGCTGTGGTATTTCTAAAAGCTCTAACCCACATTATTCAACAATACACTTCAGGGGGGAAATTTGTATTTATTTGCTCAAAATTACCCAGTTATTAACATTTATGGAGATTCTTTTGCAGAACTTGATTACCTTGGGTATCAGAGTGATGTATCTATGGCCACTATGACAGCACTATAGCTCACAAGCAATAAGCACTAACTATCCCCTTATGAATCAGATTGGTATTAGCAGATCAAGACAGGTCATGGAAATGTGTCAGCCTGTCTTGAACAGACCCATTACACTGGTGGAAAACATATTGGTGTATACACAAAGTGACATCAGAATACAAGCTGGTTTAAGTGCAAGTTAAAATGCTGAACACTGTGTCAAAATAATTAATTTCTCAGTATAAGGGCATTTTAAAACCTCCAGCACAGGTAATCTATTCTATCCAGGTAAGAGCACATTGCAATAAAGAGTGTTGTAGTATTTCTCCTGGGAAACCAGAATATCTCTTTTTTCCTTTTCTGGTATGAAAGAATAAAGACGAAAGAAAATGTTAGCAATTATATTAGAGTGCCACTGCAAGATCTTTTCAAGGAGTGATCTGTAATTCAGGCAAAATATAAAAATCATATTAGAATACGCACCAAAAGGGTTATCAAACACCGGAACAGGTTGCCCAGGGAAATGGTTGAGTCACCATCCCTGGAGATATTTAAAAGATGTGTGGATGTGGTGATTAGGGATATGGTTTAGTGGTGGACTTGGCAGCGTTAAGTTTATGGTTGGACTCAATGATCTTAAAAGTCTTTTCCAACTTAAATGATTCTATGATTCTACCCATACTGTATCAGAGGGAAAAGTTCATCTAACCTAGTGTCCTGTGTCTCTATTAACATCCAGATGACAATGAGCAGAAAAATACTTTAAGGACAAAGAAAACAGGGAGCAGTACTCTCATCAGTAAATTCTTAATCTCAGTAATTTGTGCTAATAAGAAATAACTGAAGAGGAGAATAAATCTACATCTCATGTCCAATAACACTTCTTACACTCTTCCTATGCACTTGCCTGATGACACTTCTCTCCTTTTTAATAAACTGTTCATATTCTAGACTTCATCATTACTTCACTAAAAAAAAGTTAGCAATTCCAAATTAATTAGAAATTCCTAGTGACATAGAAAATAATTTCATCCTTTATAGGGATGAGACTCCTTGATATAATGAACTTGCCTTTATGTCCACTTTGTTTCAAACATCTTTAAAGCTACTGAAAAGAGGATGAGCTGAGTGCCCTAGGGATTCTGCTACTAGCACAGTCTTTGATTCTCCTCTCCAATATTCCTGTCATGATAGTAGGGACATGCTTAAAATGAAGGGACACTATGTCAGGTGCCTTGGAAAACACTTATCCTGAAAAGCAGAAGAATCAGCATAAGACACAGCTTGTGAGGTTGAAGCTCCTGAAGGAGCTTTGGACTCTTGAACTCTTGTTATTCAGTTGATCTGAATATTGAAGGCTACCATTTATTTTAAACTGTGAGACTGACTAAAGATAAGTCTGGGTATAATCTATAGTAAAAATTTAACATACAACATAAGAGAAACAAATCACTGCATCTTGCCATACAGGAGTGATTGTCAGCAAAATATATGACCTTTCAGTATAAAAACACCTGCAAGATTTGTTTTCCAGGCTTCATCCAAAAGCCAGAGCAGTGCAAGAACTGAATTAAAAGTAGAAAGTGAGATAAAACAGGAAAACATTAGATGGCACTATATAGTAAATAATTCATGACCTATTGTCATTAAAGACTGTGATAGAGGAAGGATGGGTGCCTGAAAGAGATGTACAGGATTTAAATATCCATTCTTCTAGACATCATTGTTAGCAACAATAAAAGGCTCTCCTTGAGCAAAGGCGAAAAAAAAAACCACCCACATTATCTTTTATGGTTATTCTTCCAGCTAGAGAGGCATCTTCTATCAGCTATCTTTCAAACATTTGATCACATAAAAAACTCAGTAAAATATCATCACACACAAAATCTTCTACCCAAGACAGACATCACACAAAGTGATAGACATTATACATACAGTACACACTAGAAAACATTACAACTTCAATGCAAAAATATCAAAGGACTCCACAAATGTTTTAATCCTTCAGTAAATACAGTTGATGGAATAAGTTATGAATAATGCTTATTGACTATAGAGAAGGCTTATATTTCATAATTTTTAAATTAAACTTCATATTAGCAAATGAGACCAGTACATAACAGATCATCATCCCCCATTTACACTCAGTTGTAAAATAGATCCAAGACAAAATAAGAAGCTGTTATTGAAGACAAAACTGTAACAATTACATGCAAGAATATATGGAAGAGGCTGACAATATGGGGGCACTGTGATCTTCTATAGCTCTTTGCAAGAGATCAAGTGTGGTCATTTAACCTGCAATTTGAGGCAGAGTGACCCAGCAGCCAGAGTTCACAAGTTTCTTCTACGTTCAAAATTCATACTTGCAATTAGGAACCATAAGAGCAATTTTCCTGCAGTTCTTCCTAATGGAGAATATCACTGGGACAATCTTATACATCTTTCTCAAGAGCATTTATGCCTTTCTGAATATTTCTATGACATTTTACATGCAGGTTTTTAAACAGTGTTAGGTGTTTATACTGAAGTACACAATGCCAAGAAAATGCAAAATAGAGCAATCAGGAACCATTCATCCCACAGCCTTATGTATATATATTATCTTGTAAATTGTTGTGGTTTTCTCCTCATCCTTAGATTATTGACCATTTTTGCACATCCATTTGTGTCATTACATCTAATTACATAATCAGTGCGAATTCAAGTAGCCACTAAATTAGAATATTTAATTACCTATGATTTATTGAGCTGCGAAGCATGACAGGCTCTAGATGTTAAACAGTTTCAGCAATGTATTTGACAAATACCTTTTCTGAAACTAGCATGTCTGGAATAAGGTAGTAGTGAAGTAGTAGTACAGTAGTGAAAATGTAGAAAGGAACTGGATTTCTGCAATTAAACTAGAAGAAAGTTAGGGAGATGCACAAGGCAGGAGACATGGACAGTTTTCTCTCCACTGTCTGTATAGACTTCTGTTAAATAAAACATCTAAACAGATTTTTTTTTTTTTTAGTAGCTTTATAAAATCCTAAACTGAAGGAGCAAGGACCCCTTATGTCTAAGGCATATGCCATTGTAAACTTTATCATTGCTCTTTCATAAGATCTGTTCCTCTCCAGTCTTCCAAAAAACAGTTTCCTATCCACTTCAGTTTTTCATGCTCAGTCACAGCTGAGGAATCAAAGAAAGATATAATCTTTTTTTTTTAATAGAAGCATGACTATAATTTTTATGCCTTCTAAAAACATTTTATAATATGTATCTGATTTAAAACTGCCATAGAGCTCTTCTACATGAGGACACAATATTTGGATAGTTTGAGAAGTTGTGTTTTCATCCATAAAAGTATAACGTAAGAACTGAAGAATGTTATTCTGTGTGTATATGTTATTCACTGTGGGTTTTGGATCTCAAGAGAAACTTGAGTTTGAGTGCAGCAATCCCTAAAGACATCATCTTAAATATTTCTGAAGAATGAACTCATTACATATTTCTCAACATTAAGTCATAGTTCTTCATTTCTGTTACGTACAGCCCTTCTAAAAGACAAAAAAATAAATCAGTGAAAGATCAGATTTCACATACCTATATTTTGTTGCTGTTGCTTATCGTGACACGAACTTCTCTTTAAGATTAGCTCATGTAAGATTGACTAAGTATGGTATGCAGTGCCATAGATTTTTTTTTCCCACCTCATAAAACAAGCCCTTTTCTGATAATTAGAATAGTCTCCCTTCTTTGAAAAGCTTTCAAAACAATGACACAGCCAGCTACTTTGCTTGCTAGACTCAAAATCAATCACATTTTTTTCTTTTTAAACTTTCACCTGTATCTCGATGTTCTTTTTCTTCTGCTTACACCGTTTACAGCTTCACTGAACCTCCTTCCTTGTTCTCAATTTTGTGACTGTCAAAAATCAGCCATCAAATTGTCATACTTTTCAGTCAGTTCTAAATCAAGATGAATTCACAATAATGATCTGGAGACAAACAACTTTAGTTGTTCCTAATGGTTTTGTATAATCCATTCTTATCCACAAGAACCAAAGAACTAATTTTCCTAACATTGTATCATTTAAGTGTAGTTGTATGTACAGTTACCTACATTTCAACTATTCTGAAAGAAAAAAACTACAAAGTAATATTGGCACGAATGGTACAGTTTCCCCACATTTAAATTAATACTGAGTAGTTTTGCTTCAGTAACATGATACAGTCACATTCCACTCTTTCAAACTATTCATAACAAGATTACACATTGTCAGACTGAATTTGAAAAAAGAATTGATACATAAAACTGCATATTCTTGGGAATAAATGAACAGGCAGTATTATAGAGAAACTAAGATTTCTTCTTAATTTAAGCATATATGCATATTTAAGACTATATCTAAATTTAGGTCCCTTATACCAAATAATTTGTTCTTAATATATTCAAGTCCAGTTCAACAAAAAGCTCTTGGAAACATATTTTTTCTGTTAAAACCACACAGTCAAAAAACTGAAAAATGCGTCAGCCCAGGAGTTTCATAAAACATTAAAATATCAGATTATGAAAAACTATCACAGTATTAGAAACAATAAGCAAGTGGAGATTCTCTGCAAAACCTTAAAAAAAAAGTTTTTTTAAAAAAAAGTCACATAAAGAGCAGCAAAAGCTGTATTTAACTCCCACACAAATAGTCTGACATCCCCTTTTCTGTGATGTCCTGCCTCAGAAAAGCTGTCAGTCACTTCCTGGCCTTATCCTTATCTCAAATTTGCATTTCTACTTACTTTCCTACAGACTATAGCAGAACTTCCCAGTAGTGTAGACTAAATGGTTAAAAGGGTAGAATTATGATCTCACTCACTCACCACTCTCAGTCTATTACTTGACAATTTGTTTTGCTTAGCATCCTTTCTTCTGCCTACCCTGTTGCCTTTATACAGTGCCACGGAATGTCTCTGTCTTGCTGAGACTGGGCTCGTTGTTGCTCCTCAGAACTGCTTAATCCCAACATTAACATGTCTAACTAGAAATGATGTTTAGGTGAAGGAATGTGTGTTCCTATTCAAACACAGTCAAGATGGACAATTTCAATCCAAATAGTGTGTCATCCCCGTGTGTGTCCC
>NW_009603696.1:25825-53530 GCF_000690535.1 Cariama cristata
CCCCCCCCAAAAAAAAAAGCTGCTTATAATTCAAGTTAAACCTGATAAAGCATCCATTTCTCTAGAACTTTTGGAAATACCATTGTAATACAACTTCACATGATATTTCAATGTCTTTTTTTTTAATAGTTTTCGATACATTCTACTCCTCCTTACTTTTCTTATAACTCAAAAATGTATCCAGCTTCTTTTATACTCATATCTAGTTCCCATAGCTTTTCCATTTTTCCAGGTATTCATTCACTTTCCAAACACTACTTCATCTCCCAAAATTTCTCATCATAATTTTCCCTTATGTTTGTCAATGTCACTAGATACTGCAGTTGCTTGCTTTAGATTTTGTTTGTTGTAAACCCATTTATATTCTGTCCTTTAACCTTAGTTGGCAAGTTTACATGTCTAATTCAAGCATGTGAATTCCTTCTGTATCTTCAGTTAAAAAAAAAAAAAAAACAAACCACAAACAAAACCACAAACAGGCTATTCCAGCAGGTGATTCAGAGCATCCATGTTACCAGCTTCTTTTTTTCAGTTGACTTACTGCTATTTGAAACAACTTTCTGTTTAAGATGTCTCTAAGATTTCATAGTATACCACTGCAATTTTAGACTTTTTCACAAATTAATATTATCCTACAATGTTAGAAAGTCTCTAACGAGCAGATATTTAGGATTAGTTCACACTGCCATCATGTTACATGACTATACATATTCGCAGGGTTTTGATTTAGACATAAACAGTCATTATCAAATTACTATATAAATCATATAACTATTATAAAGTTAAGTGTAGTTATTTAAGTTAAAGTTATTATAAAGCCATTATAAAATTTCTGTATGAAGTTTGCAACTGGGGTAGATTTTTGCCACTTTTTAGAAAAGGTCTACTACAAACCAACCTTTATCTATTACTGGCAACATTAAATGTACTCCTGTTGATTTGCTCTCTCTTCAAAGGCTGGAAACAATTTAAAATGAGGCATGCTTGTTCCCCCTGACACCAAATATTTAAAAAATTAAGAACTCCACATAAAAATGAAATTGTGGCCTAACTTGAAGTACTGTTCACTGCTGTCCATGAAATATACAGTAATCCAATAGCCATAATACTAGTATAATAGTCAACATTATAGCTCAATCTATCTCACCTTCAAATACAGTTCAACAGAAACTGTTTTCAGTCCCGCAATACAGGTCAATGTGAGACCTTGATCAGATCTTCAATACAGCATTAAAGTGTTCGCTGTATCATTTAGCAGCATCCTTGGACTGAGATATTGAAGTTGTTGCCAATATACCTGACAACCTCCACCACTCCTGTTTTTTTGGAGAGTTGAACTGTATACAGTACATAGGTGTTCAGCTGAACAAACATTTTCATTTTCTCTGTGAAGAGAACAGGTGCTATTTACTATATCCACCACCAATCTTTAATTTATATCAATAATTCTATCCTGGCTTTTATATAAAAGAGGAGGAAAGTGGGTTTTGCCCCCCTTTGCTTTAATCTAAGTACACTTACCACAGAACTATTAGAAATGTATTAAAATGCATTCCATGTGTGTATTTTGCCTTATATCAAAAAACTTAAGACAGATAAAAGCCAGATTATTAAATTTAAGTGTATCAATCCATATTTGTTTATCTCCAATTCTATCAACTATTTTCTCATAAAAATTCTTTCTAATGTATTTACATACAAAAATGCATATATTTATCTTCTATATCTACATACAAATACGCATTTCTGAAAATACATACAGAATCCTGTTACAGTGTTGAACATCCATTACTAATCTGAGAATCCCAAAGTTCCTTCATATAAATGTGAACAGTGCAAGACAAAATTCTCTTGTTAAACTTCTACAGAATTTGACTAACCAGGAATAAAATTTCTTATCCAGTCTCAGCAGCCACAATTCTTAATTGGTTACCAATCCATACAATGAATTACAACAGTTTACTTGTGCATTCACTTAGATGAAAGATGGATATCATTTGGTAATGAAAAAATAAATGTCATTTTCTGTTCAGAAAGGTCAAGATTATATTTGCTTCATGTAACTATTCCATGTACTAAAGACATACTGTGAATTTCACAGCATCTGCAATATCAGCTATCTATTGTAGTAGGCCATCTCTTCCAACGGACAGCCTGTAAAATGTTAATAAACACTTTAACACTCAGAAGAACTAACTGATTTCTAGTAGCTAAAAATATTTGCTGCTTTATGACAAGAGTTCAAGCATTAGCAAAAAAGGGGAAATCCAGATGCATAATAAAAGTTTGTAAGGAAAAAGAATAGTATTGCTAAATTTAAGGATATAAGTAATTGTTCATAAATAAATACAACGTCATTGCTAATCCTAAAGTATCCATACCATTGCTGGTAATTTTTTTTAAGATCTAGTTCTGTTACTTAATACTTTGTATATCAGCAACTATGAAATGCACCCGCATGTGACTTTATCTATCCTTCTAATTCTCTAAACATAGGTGGGAAGGTAAATCTGCTGATCAAAAGGAATTCCAAATCTTAATAAACCAACCAGAGAAGGAGAAAAAGAGTAATATTTACCGAGTATCTGATTCAAGGCATACAGATTGATTTTATCAAAAACACAATATAGATTTATACCTCTAAGATGATTTATGTTTTGATATAATCCAATTAATATGCTTTCTTTCTAGAGTGCCCCCCTTTTCAATATTTTGGAGATCATTGATTTTTAATGAAAACCAAGCAATTAAAGGTACACGGAATTTTGTACTTTCCATTTGTTTTCTCACAGTTATTTCCTTAAGGTATCTGCATCAGCTCTGCATATATTACTAGCATCAATCTGTCCTCCTCAATTACCTATTGGCCAAACTAACTATGATCAAGAAACACCAAAATACAAATTACAATAATTTATTATCTGTGTCAAGCATAGAATAAAAAAGAGAAACATACTTTATAATTTCTTTTTCTAAGATGTAGGAAAGGTGCATCTTAAAATTAATATGTAGTATCATAATAGCATCTCATTAGATAGGTTATATTATACATTAAAAGACCATGCCAAGATCACTTGGTCTGACCTTCTGCAAAACATTTGCCATAGAAAATCATTTACCTTAATTTCTGCTTACCATATACAATATCTTTTTGCAAAACTAACTGTGATTTGAAAAGTAATGGAATCTTCCTCATACTTACAGGCATGCTGTTTTCAATTTAAAACAATCCACTTATTTCTAATTTGAATTGGTTTATCCTAAACTTTTGAATCTTAAATCTCTTTCCAACTTTTTATCCTAGATTCAAAAACGTCTTCTGCCATATATTTCTCCCTAGAAACTTAATCTTGTTTCATAAATCAAGACAACTTCCAAAATCTCCTTATTAGACATACTTTCCTGAGCTCAAATCATTGCTTGTGTTTCCTGAGCTCTTCTCAGTATTCCAACATCTTTTAGACTTGCAGACAAGTGAATGGAACCTAGTACTTAGAAATTACTTCACTAACATAACAAAAAAAATAGCACAACCTCTGAAATGTTTCTTACACTTCTAAGTACTATACTCTAAAATACCATCTGAGCTACAGCATCATAATTGAAATTCTCACCTCATTTCAAGGGGTATCTACATGTTTCAGTATCACTGAGTCCTTTAGTTAAAACGTGATTATGTCCTTACCTACCTTCCCAGGTAGGCTTTGCACTTAGATACAATAAAACACGTTTCAAGTCATGGTCTACATATCTTTAATTTAATGATGTTTTTTCATTAATGTTGTCAAATAGTTTTCTACCATTTTGGGGGTTCAACTGCTATGTTCTTAATATCCGTTTTAGATGCAACAGGTTATTCAAAATTAATTGTAAATTGACAATATTTTTGACATAGAAAATGGTTTCTGATTTGCAATGCATATGTGTACACAGCAAACTGTATTTTAAAAGTTCTAAGAAACCTTGCAAAGTGAAAAAGTCAGTCAGTAGCCAAGCGAGTGCTTACTGGACTATTTTTAACTTAACAAACTGAAAAAACTTTGCTCCTTATAGTTAGTTATGCCCAGGAAGCTGTATCACAGTTGGGCTTACCATATGTACACAACAATAAACCTACCATCTCAGAGTTTACAGACTAGCAAGATAAAACTGATGATAACAGACAGTCAACACATAAGCAAAATGTTTAAACTGAATTCCTTTTCCAGGAATAACAATATCAGCATATAGCATGTTGTAAGGTGAGACCGTATTCTGCAGATGGGAGAGTTGCTCACTATTCTAATATCATTACACCACATCTAATATTGTATCTAGTATCATTACCTTTGTTTAATTTTTTAGAATCAAGCTATTCACAACCAAATTAAATTAAACACTGTACCAATTGCCTTCAACATGTCATCAAACAGCTTTGGTCTTTTTATGTGTATGTATGTATACGCATACATACACATATTCAGAGAGGCAAAGAATCCAGACCACCTGAATCTGAAATGTTTAAATTTTGGCATTTGTTAGAAACTGACTGCTTTACTTGAGGAAATTAACTAAACTTTTTTTCCACTGTTATGTGAAAATAATAGCAAAAGGCAGTTATAATCTGCACAAATTGATGAAATAATTCACCAATATTGAAATACGCTTAGTAGAAAAAAAAAAAACAAATCTGCTGTAAAGTCATATGCATTTTGCTATGTTTACATGAACAAACTTCCGAGCGGGACCATGGCATTATTACTATGCTCCATTCTATTCAATACATGTTTGAACAAAGATCCTGCCTTATCTGCACTTCAAGTTTTTAATTGTATGTATATGCTGAACTACAAACCATTAGTAGAGTCATGAGGTAAAATATGATCAAAAGGTATAGAAATTTAGCATGATTTTACAGAGTCAAGCAGTACAGATGAAAAGGTGGTGGTGAAGGGTACGACTGCATATATAAATACATAAATATGTATATCCTTATATAATTATTATAGTACACACAAATGTGTTTATCATTGCACAGATGTGTGCATAAGCATTCAAACACACATAGCCATATTTCTTGGTTTTCTCCAATAAACATGCAACTTTGCACATGTTAGTAGAAAACTGATAAAATATGAATAGCTAAGTTGACTGAGTTCATATGGACATTGAAACAAAGCTAGAAAAAATTATTTGAGGAGTAATATTAGGCATACGTGTTTATCTTTCTCATAGAACTATGAAAGGAGAAATATGAGAAAATAAAACAGAGTTTGCATTCAAATCTGATGTACGTTCACCTGTAACAATATCACGCATCGCCTCTGCAGCAGAGGAGGGTACAAAGTGAAAAAAGAGTGGAGTCATGAAGGCTCACACATAAGCGCTTAAAGCTTCTTTTATGAAGCAGAGAACATTGCTCCAGATAAGACTCATTACAAGATGCATAGGTTCTTTAACATCTGTGGCAAAAGATGCCTGTGCAAAATGCTGCTAACTTGCCATTAATTTTTTGTCTCTAATATTCAGTTTCTCAGCCTTAGGATATTTTTCATTATGTTCCTTAGACAACAATAACTCATAATGGTATTAAGTTACTGAAATATTCAATTCAATATTAATAGTTGATAAACAATACAAAAATAATTTACATAAAACTCATGCTGGACATAAATTATAATTTTTGGTGAACTAAATTCTAATCAAGAAGTATATAAATACATCACAGAAAGAATTCAAACTAAAGCAGAGACCACAGTCCAGTGTTACGTGAACCTAAATTTAAGAACTGAATATACAAGATGGGTTGTTGGAGTTTATTTCCCCACTTCATTTATTTCTGGACTCCCTTTCACTTTTTTTTTTTTTTTTTTTAATCATTTGTATCATTTATTTCTGGACTCCCTTTCACTTTTTTTTTTTTTTTTTTAAATCATTTGCAATTTCATAGTGACTTCATCAGCTAGAGAGAAATAAATCTTTGGCAAAAGCTATTGCAAGTAACACAAGATAATGAGAGATAGTGCATTTTAGAAATGAAACGGCATACAGTATGTGTTAGTAAGAAACGAATATTGTCCAATGATCAAGGCCCCAGACTTCAATTCAAGAAATCCAGAAACTCATTAGTCTTTCAAAACATACATCTATAACATAAGGTTTATCTATAGCATAAGTAACATTATTCAGAGAAGTAACAGTGGGGAAGAGACCATGGTGATACGGTCTTAAGCCAGCTAAAAAAAGTCTGATAGCACGTTGTGCCATATTTGGGTTGTTAGCGTGTTTTGAATTACATACCACTTTATCTCACTACTACTAACTGCTAAAACGTATGACATACCTTTGTTTGCTGGCTAGACCTACCCACAGACTTCATCATCTACTTTTTCTTAATCTCAATTCACAAGCAAAAATAATATTCCTGGACTAGAAGAGGTATAGTGAAGATGAATAAAACAACGCCAAGGAATTGATAAAACTGCTGAGGACAGGAGACAGATGGGGTAGATGAAAGAAGCAAAGACAGGTCTTATAACTGAATACAGGTAAATGTAAAGAAGCTTAAAATTCTTACAGCCACAAGGATTTTCCATTTTTCAAGTGTATTAACAGTTATAAAACATGCATGATATACAATAAAACTGATTTGTCTTACTTAAAAGCTGTATTAAATGTCAGCCTTGTTTTCTCAAGAGATCAACATTGTTATGCTGTTTTCTCTTCCCAATTAATCTCAATCTAATCATATGCATTCAAAAACCGTGTCATGTTTAATGTTTAATTCATTAACATAATCCTAAAACTTTGATTTGCTGGTGTTTTGTGGTGTTTTTTTACATTTTCTTCTCCTTAACAGTGCAATTTTATACTGTTATATAAGGACTGGACAGTGTTCCTGTAAAAAAAAATTGTAAAAAGACAGTGGAATTTTCAGAATGGCAACTCTTGATATAAATATCCATAATTAGATTTCCTGCACAAAACTTATTCCTAAAGCTTATGCGGGAATGTGCAAATCCTCCCACTCACTGCAAATTCAAAGCAATATTTGATGGATCCGTTGAATCGAAATCATAGTTCTATGCTGCTCTTTATGTTTCCTCAGTCCTAGTGATTAGCAGCCATTTCCACTGTCACACGTAAATTTGAGCAACTGAGAACAAACACCAGAACACCTGCTTTAATATAAAACCACATCAGCTATCTCCTAAACATAGTTGTGGTGGCCACTGGTGTCCAAAACACAAAGAATGCTCCAGCCATGCCATTCCCAAAGCGAGCTAACAATGTTCAAAAACAAATGTTAGCAAGCTATTCAAAATTTATTCAATCATATAATTTTATTTAAGGCTTTTGTGATTTCTATGAGAAATAATTTTAAATAATCTTTAAGAAGCATAAAACATATCTGGCAAAATACTGCCTTGATATAGCTTGGGTGTTACATATAAACTACTAGAACTCAGCTCCCAGGTGGCAAGATTGTTTTGTTTTGCAACTTTCATAAAACAATTTCTCATAAAAATCTGAACTAGTAGTTAAAAAAACAGTTTGTATATTTAAGGATTCCTGAATTTATTCATTGCCTCTATAAAAATGTTAATTAAAAGTATATCAAGGGACTTAAACTTTTCCTAAATATATACTATGCTTTTTAGACAAAAGAAACAGGATTCTTCTTTTTACAATGTTTAATGTTTTTATGTCAACTTCATGGCCAAGTGGTGTTTGTTTCTATACATCTCAGGCATTGCCTGACAACAGACATGTTGAGCACAGATTTATCTGGCGCACTAGAGCATCTCACAGCACTAGCTTACTGCCTTCTCCATTATCCTCCTACTCCCAGAGCATTTGGGTTCTGGCGGAGATGCAGCACACAAATACTGTCAGTGCTAGGACATGGTGTTGGCAATAAGGGCAGACAATGGTCATGACAGGGGATTTTAAAGCTTCTACCTGAAAATGCACCAGGCCAAGCCAGCTGGTTATACCTAACCCTGGCTTGGTTTGTGCTCCCAGCCTCAAGAGAAGCATTTCATTCACAGGGGATGCACTGGCACAACCTGGTGTGCTCAGATCAAGATACCAACTAGTTTGTTCTTTACACAGAGTCACAACACGATACAGACATGAAGTCACTAAGAAGTGGGAAAAGGCAGTTCTCATTAAAAGCTGTTACCTAATTTTCAGACCTCTTTTACAGTTTCTGTTGCCAAAAACAAATGTAGAAGTGACATGAAGTGCCTTTTGTATTATAACTTCCCCCTTTTAACATACTATACTGACAATCCTCAAACAGCTCAGGACAAACACACTAACTCTTGTTAAAAGTCTACTCATACAACATCGTTTACAGTTCACTGCAGCACAGCAGAATATTATGTATGCTGCTCACCCTGGTTTCGAGGTCCAACCTTTCCTAAACCCTGTGAAGCTGCAGTGGTAAGCTCCAATGAACAGTTCCAAACTACCAGAAAATTAGCTCTCTGGGATGTTATCTATCAAAACCAAGCTACAATGAATACAAAGGCATGTTTTTTTCTTTCAGTAATGCAAATGGATTGCTTAAGTCAGTTCTACCAACAGCATTACAATGCACAACACAACTTTGTACTAGTTACTTTTTGAGAAAAGAGAGCAGTGAAAAAAATTAAATAATGATGTAATTTCAGTCTGGAAAAGGAAATGCTACTGTGTGCTTTGTGCTATAAAAGAGTGCAGTTGCCAATCAATAGAAAAGAAAGCTGGTCTGGATAGGCAGATGGTTGTTCTACATAGCTCCTGAGTCTGGAGAAATAGTTTTGTCAACTGCATTTAAAGTGGGAGAGGAGGAAGAGGGAGATGGAAATCTTACGTTTGCTGGGCAGCCAGGGCACAAAGAAATATGAAGCTGACTAATAAAAATCTGAGTGTTATAAATAAGCAAACAAAATGAAAAAAGTTATTTTATTTTGTTCATATAAAAATCAAAAGTTAGTGTTTTTCACATACAGAATTACACTTAAAAGCAGTGCAAGTACTCAAATATGTCATGACATCACACCTCCTGTTAATTAACCGTGTTAAAAGAAGTTAGGGGCCAAACACATTTCTAATAATTAGAAGAGTGAATGGCTTATAAAATCCGCAAATAAAAATGTTTAAATATTAAAATGACCACAGTCCACCTTCTCCTCATGCGTCATACTATGGACTGTCAAAATAACTGTCATAGTCTCATGACCAAGCAGTAGGTGCCAGCTAGTCACCTGCTTCACAGTCAGTTTCTCTTCCCTAACCGGTAAAGAAAAAACAACCTGATGGTAGGACTGTGGCCACCTCAACTCCATCTTCCTTCTCCCTAAAACTAGTCTTTATAAAGTAGACTTTCATCAAAGCAAGGACCCATGTCATTCATTTGACCCAAAGCTGTCACTGATGTTATGCTTATGCTTACGCTTACGCTTCCACTGAAATAAGCAGCTGCTAAAGCTTAGGTAAGAACACCGAAGGTTATTGCCACTCTTAGAAAAACAATTTTTCTGCCTCTGGCCTGCAATCAGTCAGGCTTCTTTCTCCCCACTTTGCTCAAGCTGAGGACAGCTTCCTGTGTAACCATACACAGCAGATATGTTACAGGAGTAGTAGCACAGCAATGGAAAAAATAGTTCCCCTCCCACCCCACCATAAGTCCTTCCCTAAAGGATTGTCATAAGAAATTATGAAATCACCTAAACCAAAACCTTATCCACATAAGTAAACTTCTCCATATTTCTCTATCTCCACCCACACTAACAAAATAGTGTTAGAAATCCACACTCTCCTTTCCTTGTCTCCACTATTTCCATTTCGGAATCCGTTTTTGTCTTCATTTATGTTAGCTGTACATAGCTTACAAATAAAGCAAACATGTATTTCAAAGCAAAACACCTGTAACTACAGATGTCATGCATGACAGCAAGAAAAATACATCCTTTCTGACTGTAACCTATATTCACCTGCCCTTGTCACACTCCACACAGTAGCAGTACCATCAATATCTCTGGTCAGATTTCTCCATCCTTTACCCAAAGCCACAATGTTCTTTCAGGTTACAGTTTGATAGTTGGTGTTTTATTTTGTTTTTTTTTAATAACCACAGATCTGGCCTTAAAAATGGCTTCACTTAAAACTTTTGAAGTAGCGAGTAGCCTTCTAAACAGTTATTTTAAAAGCAAGCTGTACACTGTGCCAATTGGAAACCTACCTAGAGAAACAACTGGTGAGTTCTTACAAACCTCTTTTTCACCTCGTATGCTCTTCTGATACCAAAGGGTTAAAGAATTCAGCTAAATTAACAGAAAAGCAGGCACATTATTTAGCCTGGTATCTCAAGGTTAGGAAGCATCAAGAAAAAGAACAAACAATAGAAGAAGGGACACTGTTATCTAAGTCAGTAGGCAAGAATGTGGAGAGAGGCCTCCAAGAGAGGGAGTTCTAGACATGAAGGGAGTCAAGCTGATAACATGTTACAGCCCACAGACATCAACAATAAAGTAGCTGAGAGCAGGACAGAGGTAATTGTGGTAGTGGGAGATTGCGACCTCCAACTCAAATGCCCCCCCCGAAAGAGGGCAAACCCCCTCTTGGGGAGCGTGCGTAGTTAATAGAGAGGCTTCATTAGTGCTTACTGAGGATGCGTACTAATTTACATCAGAAGTGAGAAACCTATAACCAATCCTAAGTATGAATAACAATGAATATGTAGTGTACTATGAATATGTAAATGTTTCATGATATATATAATATCATCTTCATTTTACTCAGTGTGCAAGTTTGGAGGAGCGATCCCCCTTGCACCCAGCGCCGAAGTAAACATGCCTGCTTTATAACTCTCCAGGAGTTGTAGAGTTTGTTTCTGCACATCACTTCCATACACTCTGCATGGCAGCACATTTAGGAAAATGATTTTATGAAATTATGCACTAACATATGGAAAATTGACAATTTCTTTCAACTCTGCATACATAATTGCATAAGATTACTGATCTTAAACCCTATTTCTCAAAACTTTGCTGTTAAGATCTCCAATATGAACCTACAGAAAATTAATACTTAAAAATGCAAGCTGGTGTAAATAAGCAAGAATGTCTCATACCACTGATGCTGGGTAACAACTGTACAGAGAACTGGTTTTTACATCTTGTTTTTGTAAAAGCTATCCTTATTTGGTAAAATATCAAATATATTGCATGAGACAAAAGACTTAGTATATTACATGGCACAGATTATTTTATTTTAGGCCTGAAAATAAGGGCTTTAATCCCCCCATCCCACTGCCAAGAACTCAAACATTCTCAGTTTGAAAAAACTGTAACCTTATACTTTTCTAATGTACACACAATTATCGATGCTTTTAGTTAGTAAAAGATAAATAAACTTAGATGATTAGTAGCTTTTTAAGTTATTTGTAACTAATTAAAAAACACCAAATCAAACTATTTCTAAATCAAGGTCTCTTTGAAAATGATACATACTAGCTTAACCAAACTATCTCTGAGAAGTCTGCAGTCTTTTATTCAAGAGATCAGGTAACATAATCAAATGGATCCCTGGTGATATAGTTTAGTACTCCAAGAAAAAAAAAATTACTATAAAATTTAGTAATTATCCCGATATTACTTGAATTTTAAAACAGCAGTATTTTTCCCCAAGTCCAGGAGATCTGAAATGAGTGAAGGCTCACAAAAATAATTCAATCTTCTTGAAGGTAAAACCAAGATTAAATAGATGCCATGAAATTCATAACCCACTATTCACAGAATGGAAATAAACATCTTCTGAGAAGTTAGAGATATTACCCATGGAAGTAAACCAGGAAAATAGTGTAACTATGCCAAACATTATTCATCAATAGGGTGTTTTTTTTAGCATTGCAACATACACGGGACTGACCGTGTAAAATGTAGACATCAATATCCAGCATTATTACAAAACTTTCACACAGAATTTTTACAAAGTTTATAATTGAAATGAGCCAGTGCATTTAAAGTATGGAACTTGCATCTGGCTTCATATGAACAAAAATGCAATATAGCATATCCTCATAAACCTAAGCGAATAAACCATACAACTTCATCTGAGCTAACCTCATTTGAGAGGGGGAGTATTTATCCCCCAAACCCTATGAATGGTTTATTTCTTTCTGAACTGTTCCACATAAGCATGAAAAGAGGCTCAGTCACCACTACACAGTAATGGAGCATAACTTGTCTGTAAAGGTGCTGCAATTGGGCACCTCCTAGAAAAGCGTACCTGAAAGACGATCATTTAACTCTGCAAGTTGCTTCTCTCCTCAAAGGCACAGAAGTCAGGGAAGTCCAGCCTAAAGAACAATGTGACCTTAGTCACTGCAAATCGAATGGTAATTGCTCTTTCTCTCACTCTTATTAAAAGAAAAAAAAAAAAAAGAGCTTAAAACCTGCCACTTACTGAGTCTTGAGTCAGGTGCTGCCCTGCTTACACTGATGCCTTGCTTGGTGCTCGCAGATGGCTGTGCAGCCTAGACCCCCTTTCCACCTACGTACTGAAGCACTACCAGCTCCGCTGCTGCCAGCAGACAGGGCAGGAAGCATAGGAGCAAGAAAAAGGAAAGCAGACATTACAGAAGTACGAATGGGCCTAGGAGAGCAGGTGCCTAGGGTGCCCTGGCAGCCATTCTGGCAGCCAGACCACACTAAGTCACCAACTGTGAAAACCATAGTTCCCTCGCTTCTCTTCCCTGACTCACCATCCTGCCATGGAAAGGCACCATCCTTGGAGAGCGAGGGAGAGCAGCCAGAGAGCTAGGAGGGGTTTTACTGAAGCAGATGGGGGTGGCAGGGGAGAGGAAGGCAGGCTGCGGCCACTGTGCCTCAGCCAGGAGGGAGCACAGGGCCCCGGGCCTGGTAGAGCCTTCCAGCGCCGGGGAGGCGGCAGGCCGGAGGCGTGGACCGAGGGCTGGCTCGCTCACTGCAGGAAGAGCTGTGGGCAGGGGGTCTCGCTGGGAATGGAGAGAAAGGCCTTTTCTCAGGAACCATGAGGGGGACTGAAGGAATTTCGCAGTTGGTGAGTGTCCGAGGTGACTGAGAGGAAGCCCACAGAAAAGGACTCACTCCTGCAAGGGCGAACAAAGGAAAATGGGTTTGCAAACTTGTTTATTTTTATTCCGTCTTACCCAGCAGATCTGAGGTTCTCCTATTTTACAGGTCACCTAGGTCTAATAAAAATCTGTTTTAAAGATTATAAAGCTTTCGTGTTTTGGAAAGGGGTAGGGCTTGGTTATTGTGCCTGCGAGATGATCTCAAGCCCTACTTCCTATATCAGTTTACTTAGCAAAATGGATTTGGGCAGAAAATCGATAAAGCAGCAGCAACTTTCAAAATTACTCAGTCTAAAAAAGCATGGACTCCCAGAAGAGACAAACCCCAAAACATTATGTACAATGTATTGTTCTAGGGAATCAAAACAAGCATAGAAAAAAGAAAATCAATAGTCTTTCAGCCACGTGTAATTTCGTGGTGTCAAATATGTGCAAATATTTGTGGCAAACACTACTGTTTTCATAGCAGATGGATCAGCTGAAAGTGTTTGGAGCTGGTAGATTAGAAACTTTGCAGTTTGTTGCTATAGGCTGTTGCCTTACTTTACAGAGACTACCCAGCATGAATACAAACTCAGTTTGAATAGGAGAGTACGAGCCTTTTTCTCCTGAGCCCTGCAGTGCATCATACTCCCCAGATGATGTCAAGTCTGGAGGCTAAATCCATCCCCTGAAGCTGAAATGGGAAGAAGTGAAGAGAGAAGACACACTTCTGGCTGCTGGGCAGCACCTCGACTTCTCTGCAGCTTTGGAGGACTCAAGAGAAAATTTGTTACATATGCACAGGGCTGGTTACATGAACAGGCAGAGCTGCTATAGGGGATCTCCTTGCTCTCCTTGGTGAATATACAAAGATAGCAGGACTGTTCTGCCATTTCTCCCATTGTTCCCATGCTGTTAAGCGTTGAGAGAGGCAGGCCAAAGTAAAATTTTATTTACAGGGGTGAGACATAGAAAGAAAATACTACTGAATTAGAGGAAGACCACCTTCAAATGAAGGGAAAAATAAAGGGAAAATTTTGTGAAGAAAGGGTTTGTTAATATATGATAGAAATAGTTTGAAATCTGATGATGGGAATGCAAATGGAAGGAGCAGCCTCAACATTTTTCATCACAAAGCAGTGTTAGCTCATGCAGTAGCAGTCCTCAAACATGCTTTTCTCAGTTAATCCAACGTACACAATAGGCGCATATCTCGTCTCTACTGTATTCTTAATAGAAAAAACATGCAGTGATTGATTGTAACACACCATATTTCCATCTAATATTTTAGAGGTTTTTACATGTAATCAAGTGTGATATACAAGCCGATCCCATGTTACCTGGTTAAACACACTAAAGTTTATTCAAATAAAAGCCTCACCAAACCTGAACTGCAAAAGAAAGACAACTGTCTCAAATATTTCTGTTTTGCTCATCAAGTTACTTCCAGGCTTTCAGCCATGTCAGAATTCCAGTTTTATCAAAATATGAAGCATCAAGGTTTAAAGTCATAAAATTGAGGCTTATAAAACATCTACAGGAACTCTTATCTAAGACGTAAGTAAATGCTTGAGAAAGTAGGATGCAATAAATAAGTATTAGTATGAGTAATTACAATCAAAAAGACAGAAACAGTGAACCTCTGCTGCAGACTAGGACTTCTCAGGACTCATGTATTCAATGATTTAACTAAGCAGTAGCTTTTACCATTAAACTAAAAAACAAGTCAGCGTTATTTAATGTATTGAAGTCCCACAAAAACTAAGCGTATTCGCTAAAACTGGAAAATAGCCTCACCTTAAATACTGGAACTACTATGAATACTTTCCATAAGGCTACTACTTCCTACTCAATTAAAAGACTGCAAGATATATATTCCCATTATCCTTGGTAACTTCAGACACAAACTATATTATTCATCAAAGATAGTGCAAAAACTGTTGTATAAGTGGGAAGATAACATAAGACCTTTCATGGTATTGCGACTGAAAAAAAGTAGCACAAAATAAAACCCTGCAAATTCTAAATTAGGACAAATAAGACTAACAAATACACAAATTTAATTTACAGCTGGAATTATAATTTATTGTGAAAACTATTTCCTCTTTCTTTTAATAGTAAAATGTTATTAATTCTGAAGCATCAGTGTATCTCTTAGGATTAGAAAAATACTTAAGACTATCTTTAAAATAGTGTGAAATTCTAGAGCAAATTAGAAGTATTCTAGAGTGAGTAAAAGAGACGAAATATGAAGAGAATAAAAGAGACAGACATAATGAGTGGTTAAATACCCAAATGCATTTCTGAAATTCAGATTTTTTTTTTTTCAGTTCTTCAAAGCAGTACAGCAACAAAATAATTTCATCTGTTTTACTTTTCAAGCTGTGAAATGAAGACATTACTATCTCTTTACCTAAATAGCTCCTTAGAATTGTTATACTGAAGCTATGAAGTGCCTCAACTGATGGGGGGGTGGGGGGTGTGTTTCTGGGTTTGTTTTTTAAAATTGTCGAAATGATACAGAAGCAATGCTGAAATATAGCTTTCCTCATTCCTTACCCGGGGTTAACTGAACTACTTCAGTGCAGACCCAGTGGTATTTCTAAAACTGTTTTAGAATGTGAGAAATGAAACTTTGTCAGAAATATTATAAATTCTGAAGCTGTATTGGTTCTTTTGGTTATATTAAAATTGTTAGCGAAGTGATATAGTCTAAATAGTCACATAAGGTCAGAGTAAATAATTAAATGCAAAAATGAAGAAAATGTCATTATCGGTGTTGTTTTTTGTCAGAGGAAGGCACTGGAAACTTGAAGATGTTATACAAACAAGAATTTATGATTTTCAGTGGGGTGCAATAGTTGTTTTCCTGAGCATGTCTTTCTCAGCTTGTTTAAAAGCAGGAGACAAGACAAAGATTCAGATTCCTTTTCTTGTCACAGTAGTATTTTATTTTGTAAGCACTCACCTATTCTCCCTCCCCCTTTCTTACCAATACCCTGATTGAGCCCCTGAGCCGCAGACTACCTCACATAAATGTCATTGTGTCCCATAACTTGGTTCTTTTGGTCTATTCTGTAGCAGCTTTTTATCTTTGTAATTTCAAACATACAGAGTGAGCTTTAAAATGTGCTATTCCAGTTAGAAACATAGGCACTTATCCATATCTAAATGTATTTGTTGAGGCGTGGATAACATGCTGTGCTCTTTGGTCCTTTGCATTTCAGCCATAATAAACTTTAGTAGCTCTCTGAATGGTTAGTTTCTGAAGATGCTTACCTTACAAACCACTGTAAGTGGAGTTAAAGGTGAAGGAGGACTTCATCAGGTACTAGACTGTACAACTGACAGGAGTGCAAAGTATTATCTGTTGGTAGCCAATATCAGCATTGCTTTCCAAGAATTGCTATCAAAATTAGAATAAAAGGAAGCAGTTTTGTGACAAATTACAACACAGTTTAATCAATGAAACTTTTTTTAAGCAAGTGGGGGTTTTGTTTGGTGGGTTTTTTTTAGCTAACACGAGCAAATACTGATGTGAAATAGCAGCTTGACATTTCTACTTTCTCCTTATATCTGTTTAAAATAAGTCTTAGTGGACTCCTGCCAAACTTTTGAAAGCACTTTGCCTTGGCACTGATGATTTGTACTGGTTTTGGCAAGAAAGATATTTTGTTCTCACATTCAATAGCCATATTCAGTTTCTTTTCTCTTCAAGGAAGTGTTGATGCCAGATGCTTAGATGTGGCTAAGCGTTCCCATTTCCAAAAATGCGCAGTTGAATTTTGTACAGACTTTCTGTTTCCTTCTAAGAAACCCACTGAAATATTTTGTTTAATGTTAGAATTAATCCTGTGATCTACACTGTTATGTATTGTGAGCATTCAAGGCATTAGGTTTTCTTCCCAGTTTCCCAATTCAGGCAGTGTAGAGCTTAGATTTATTCATTTCAACTGTTTCCCTTTGTGTAATAAATTGTGAGTAATCTGTAGTCAGCAGGGAGAAATGGCCTTGGCATACAAAAGAGGGTCCTTCTAGCTACCTTTTAGTCAGTATGGTCATGTTCTAAAGTACATATTCTTCTAAACTTCTGGTGAAACAATTCTGAAGCTTGGAAGGATATAACAGTCATTTTTTTTTCTCATTTACCACTACTGGTAAGCTCTCATTTTCTATATACATTTTTACTGATTATAGAGGAAAACACACTCCTAATACTTGAAAAGTATGGTCTTCAGTTCTGCAAAAGAGAACATTTCTTCAATCTAAGGAACAATCTATTGAGCAGTGTTTAAATTTAAACTTGAGACCCAACTTTCTAGAAAAACCAGAACAACAAGAAATCAAGCTAAACTTGGTGGTGGTGGTTTGTTGTTTTTTTTAGCTATTCACAGTAGTGTCATTTTGTGTTTCCCTTGCACTTGCAAAAAACTGGAAACATGGCAGCAATATTTAAAATGATACACCTACTAGCCAGTAAGAAGAAAAAAAAAAATTAAATCTGTGCTTTTTAACTTCCAGAGCCAAGGTCTTCAGACAGACATGATAGTAGTAGACTAATGACGCTGGAGAGTAGTGCAGCCATTAGTATGATTGTTTTCACTGCTGAAAAAACATCATATACAACAGTTCACACCTGTGCTATGAAATATATATTTAGCCAGTTCTAAGAGATGGGTGAACGGAATGAAGGGGATCCTTTATTTGAGTCATACCTGTTTCCTAAACTTTCAATTCCATTCTTGGTTTTAAATTCTGTTCAAGTGCAGTTCAGCTGAATGCAAGACTGTAAATGGGTGCATAATTTGCATGCACAATCTGTTACAATCACAGGTATGAATGGTGCACACAAGCTCTTGTGTTCTAGAAGCTGATGCACAACTTTTTACGTATTTTTCATGTGTACCCCATATTTGCCACATCACTAGTCCTACACTATTACTGCTATTACCAGCTAGGAAGAAGGTTAGCAGCATGAAATCTCCAGGGCTACCTACATCTACCAGAATATTAGTAACATTGGTTTCTGTATCCATGTCTCAGACAATACAGGAAATGTTCCTTATTTCCAAATTGTTGTTTGGCATGAATAAAAATGAAATTCTGTTTTAACATCCTACATTGAAGTCCTAATTTCACACAAACCAACAGAGACATTTTAATAAAATTCTAGACTCTGAACTAGGAAATCAAGTAACTGGCAAATAAATGTGATTAATTCTTTGTTATGAATAGTTGATCTGAGTAAAATAAGAGTTCCCTTTCTTGTCCTAATGACTGAACTTACAGTATTGTCTTTTTTTAAAAATTATTTCCTCAGCATGCAATGCTCAGGAAGAGTTAAAAATTGCACACCATAAACAAGCTTACCTCAAATTGTCCTCACTACACTGCTTAAGACATACTAGCAATATAATGAACTTACATTCCAGCAGTCTTTAATTTAAATTATGAATAACTGGGGGGTGTGGGTTTTTTTAAAACAAAAAAGGTGTCAGAGTTGCATTTTTGTCACTTGTTGGCTGGAAAGTACTAATTTTGATTAAAATAGTATTTCAGTATTGTAGCTTTTTTCATATAAATCACACATGGGATGTTCATGCATTTGACTTTAATTTGAATCTTATAATAGTCTCAATTGGTATATGTATCTCTCTTCTACTAATGAAGAAGCTTACAGGCTGGACACAGAACCATCAAAAGGTTTGTGGAAGAAACCTGTAGAAATGATTGGAGACTTCCTTCATTTCATATAGCCTGTCATATTGACAGGTTGGATTAAAAAGAGAAAACAACAAACAAACAAACAACCACCACTTTTATTTGGAGTCATGCACAAAACACCTACTAGCTCCGCCACGAGTCATCAGAGTCCCTGAGCTTTGAACAGTTTGGTGCCCATTCCCTTCCTTGTCTCCTGCACCAGCCAGCCAGTTTAATTTTACTGACAGGCCACAGTTCCCAGTCCTCCTGGGAAGAACCTCAACTGCAGAGAAGTCAAGCTTGCTGAGCACGTAGTGACAGATGGTCACTGAAGACATTCTGGACCTCTTTAAATCTGTATGATATTATGTCTCAGAGAATTCATTCTTGGCACTGGCAAATGCTGGGAACTAGTAACATATGGCATACAAAAGTATTTGAAAGCCCTACAAATGACAAAATGTGCTAATATTTTATATACAGCATAATAGAGAAGCATAATTTGAAAAGCACACTCTTACAGAGTAAGAAGAAACTGTAAGAAACAATGAAAAACAAGGTACTTAAATTGAAGCATAAGAACAGGAGGTAAACATTTTTTCCAAAGCATTATTTTTCTTTAAAAACTGATCGATATCAGAACTATTCTTTCCCTTTCCTTGTTCAGAAATTAAATATGTATGTTTGATCTTTGCAGATGAGACAAGAGAGGAGTCTATTTACTATAACCAATAGGAAAAGAGCAGAAGCAAAGCAAATTGTGTCATTAGCAAGGATGATATTTATACTGAAAATTTCTGATATCAAAAACATATCACCAATAAAAGTTAATCACCTTGGATACCAATGCTGTCCTATGACAAACAAAAGATAAATTAACGGGGTAAATCCTACAGACTTATTCAGGCTAGCTCTAACTTCCTGACTCAGATCCTTGTGGCAACAAACGGTAGTTTTAGCATGGGCTGTAAAACCTAAGATAGTTTCCAGCATGCACAGAGCTCTGTGTCATTAAGATTACACCAGATTGGTGGAATCTAAGCAAGGTAAGGTAGGTCCACAGAAATACAGTGACATACCAACATATATTCTTCAGAATAAGATTACAAAGAAGCAGTATCATTGCCACCTCAAGACCAGTTTCAGTTACTCAAATAAGCATGCATGAGTAATGTCTTGAACGCAAATACTTTTCCAGAGAAGGACTGAAGTAGAGATTTCTGTTAACACAATACACACTTTGTAACCTGTGTAAAGGATTGGAAACTCTAATTTGAAGACAAATTAGATGTGAGCACAAGTCAGTTTGTCTCAGAGTCACATTGGAGTAAATCTTACCAGGAATTTATCTGGACAAATTATAACAAGTGCAGCTTCAGAAGTTTCAGATTACTCTTAGTTTTAATAAGAAGCATTTGGGGGACTAAAAGTCTGAGGTTAAAGTTCTGTCACAGCTTCCTTGGGTGAAGGCAATATTGATGAAAACCAAAGCAAAATTATGTGCTGTAATGAATAGTTCCCAGTTTTTCAATTCTTCTAATATTTACCAGCTGCAAACACTGTATGAATAATTTTGTATAGATCAGTATCTACTTTTTAACTTTTTTCATTTCTATGAAATAAACACATCTGCCCATCTTTTTAGATACATATAAAGTACTTTCAGATAATAAAGTGCATGTTTGGCAAGTCTTTTTTTGCCTTTCCTGCTTCTGTATTCTTTTAAATTTCTCTTAAGTTTCTTTTAAATATTTATATGACCAAGCAGAATGTACTTGTCACAGACATAGATTCATCTAGATCATCGGTTTATATTAGTGAAAAGGAGATTAAAAACATAATTCTGAGCAACTAAACAAAATACTTTTGATCAGATTTTAATATACATTTTAAGTATCTTCATAGCCATATGAGCTAAATTTCCCATGCACATTAACCAAAATTTTGAATTGCTATTTTAAAAAAATATTTCTCATCTTTCCAGTATTCTAAGACTTCGTAAGATCCACAGAAATCCCCAAAGCTATAAATATAGCATGTAATAATTAGAAAATTATTCAAAATCAAAACCATCGGTATTTCTTTTAAACTTATGTTGTCCAATTACAGACTTGGAAATCAGGTTTATGTCATATATTGCTTTTGCTCGCATTTCCACATACAGCTTCATGCAAAACAGTCTTTGACTTAAAAGTCTGCCTATTGAAGTCAGTACTGTAAAACAAGTCAAATGTGTAAGATTATCTCTACATTGCTATCACACATACTAGAAAACTAGTATAAATTATGCATTGCTACTGTAGAAAAAGTGAACATAAATACAAATCAATATTAATTACCAAGTAAAACCAGATGCAATAGAATGTAGAAACAACAGAACTCTTTTTCACTTGCATTGTGTTTTGAGGAATACTCAAACAGCAGTCGTATTTTCTGTGAAACAAAATGCTTCACAGTATTCATACTATGCATCGTAATGAACAACTCTCGCAAAATGCTTATCTAAAAAGAGATAAAGTATTTAAGAATTCAGCTACTTTCTACATTTGGAGTTAGTGCATTAGAGCAGCTTGCCACTGTTAAAAACAATAAAGCATAGGTGCATAATCAAAGTGACCACACACAGAGTACATACACACTTAGGGCTACATTTTATTTTATTCAGAACTTATTCTTCACTTTTTCCTGTAGCTTGCTACTGCTTATATTTAGAAAGTACAAAGATGTTTCTTAGCTTGGTTTCCTAAGGAAGTGATAATAAGGTGATGTGCCAAGTCCTTTGTCTAGCTGCTTTAAAAAAAAAAAAAAACACAAAACACCACCACCCTACAGTTTTTAAAGTCACCCTCCAGCTTCAACCAAATTTGACATTGGTAAGAAGCTCTGGATGCAATCAGGTTCACCTTATTTCATTAAAACAGCAGTAAGTCAGATTGGAGAGTCCCTCTTACTGCCACGCTGAAGGAACAGCTAAAGCATAGAGAACAGTTCCTGGACACCAGATTATTAATGCAGAGAAAAGCCAATATGTTAACCGCAATGGGGTCTCCAACACCTCATTTTTCAGTTTACTTTTTCAGAGGAAGCTCCATTTTCTCCAGAATATCTGAGCTTCACAATATTAAGAAATGCAGTTTCCTCAAGTAAAAATAGTTAAACATTTGAACATATCTATGGTGTTAGTGATGAACTGAAATCTCGGCGTTTTGCAAGGTCCAAACTCACCTTCAGAATTTCCTTTTAATTCAATGGGTTCTGTACACAAAACTAAGTCAGTAAACACTTAAGTTAAAAATCACATACTCGCCAAGGTAAATAATTGATCATATAATTCATATTGCAGAAATAGGATTTGTTGAGTGCCCTTCATTTCAGGTATAAAATAGATTTTACTGGTTTATGACATGCATAACTTCTGATCTGTATCTTTCTTTAGAAAGTTTGTTACATAGGTGAGATGAGATACCTTATTTTAAGGTTTTCCATTCTTTTTTTATTACCCCATAAACAGCTCAGGAAATTGTAAACATAAGATAAACATTTTTATTGCCGGGAAGAGAACAACTACTGAAGCCTACTTGAAAGCCTATAACAGTATTTCACATAATAAACTCCTATTTCACAATGTGTGCCGCATTCCCAAAGAAATCAAGTTTGCCAAGCAGACTGTCCCTTCAGATTAGAGCATTTCTCACATACTTCTTGTTCTCTTGATCTCATTCAAGCAGATGGAAAAGGGCAGGGGGGAAGAACATGGGCTGGAGTAAGGGAAGACACAGGAAGATAAAAACCCCATATATGCCAGGCTTCAAAATCACTGGTGTTTAATCACTAAAAAGAAAGAGGAAGAAAGTTGTGGTATTGTTCATAGATTAAATGTGAGCTATGCCAGAATTTGAACATATGTTAGTGAATAAAATTTAGCTGGATTATGCTGTACTCATTAAGAATTAATTTTGGGAAAGATACCTTGGTAAGAGAGCTATTTTGGAAAAAAAACCTTAAGTATCAAAAGACATTATGCAAGTATTAAAGAGTTTAACTGAATAGATCTGAGGAGAGTTTGGTGGGCAAGCGTGGCAAAACATTTAACACTAAAGAAACAGAATTGGGTCCAGTCCAGGTTCTGGATTATGATTGTTTTGTATCATAGACAGCAGCTCCAAGGTCTAGTACTTGCTGTCATCCTTCTTGTTTAGTGCTAGTGGCTGTCTTTTATAAAATTGACTTGCAATAAAACCCAAAGTAATAGATTTTAGAATTTATAGTAGAATAAAGTTTCTAACTGGGCAATGAACACATTGTGAAATACCCAGAATGTCACTATATAATTCAAAGAATTCCAGAATGTTTGATTACATGCTTCCTTTATTTATTTATATATGTGCTGCTTTACCGCCGTTGAATATTTGAGTGACAAATCTGCTTCACAAAAGAAAATGAATCAATAGACTAGGCAGTCCCAGAATTTGGTGAGAGATTGAATTAAGACTACCTTTTCTGAACAGTTGTTGGTTGATGATCCAGATGAAAGTCTTATGGCCTAGGCAGGCCATTTCATTGCATAATTTTTTAAGTCAATTTATCTTCTGGTCTTGCTGCCCTCAGATACTCTTGAAGAACAGAGTATATTTATGCAAGACAATCACACTAAAGTAGCCATGTCTTTAGGATCTAGTTACAGTCTGAAACAAACATGGTATTTGTTTTTATTCCACAGAAATGACAGTATTGCTCTTCCAAAGCACTATGTTCATTCTTAGTATTTCAAAGCATCCACATAATTCTTTATTTCAGTAAGAAAAATTAAATAGGCATCAGCTCCATAAAAGTTTGCATTTTTTCACATTTAGGGAGAAACTTTACATTACAGTATTCCTGACCGAGCATGTCTATGGTTTTAATTGCAAAAGCGATTACGGTTGTAACTTCAAGAAAATGAAGAAATTAATTTCTTTTTATAGGGCAAAGTACAAGAAATGTTTTCCATCACTGAGACTAGCACTCTATTACTCACCTGTATTGTCTCGATAGTCCACTCCTAGATTCTTCTGAAGAGATGTTATGATGAATAATACCAGATTATGTGGCAAGGCAGTTTGTGATGTGGTGTGCACAGGCAAGTGAGAGGGTTCTCTTCCAGGTTTCAAAATGTAGTGCTTGATGAAGACCAAGATCTTCAAGAAGTAAAAGGCTAGTACACTTGCTCTTTCTGACCAGGCAGTGCTGTGGCTGCTTAATATCTACTCAAAGCCACAATCACCTTCTGATCTGAGGAGCAGGTGACTTGGCGATTCTCTTCCATTCTGATTGCTATGCACAGACAGTCATGAAAAGGTAGAGTATAAAAGATGAAGTAGTATTCTAGTCACCCAGACAGTTTACTTTGCCCTTTTGAGAATTTGTCCAATGCATCATCATCTATCATAAATAGCTGATAATATGAGAGTGCTGGATCTTTAAGGTTATCTATGCTCCAGTTCTAAGTAAGAAAGATAAAACTGCAGAAAAGCTCAGAATAATTCTAGTCAGCAGTAAAGGGCTGATTTCCTTTCCTAATAGGCATCCAAACTTCAAAGTCTAACAATTCAGATTAATCCTGTTCCTCAGAGTATGAAGCAGCCTTTCTTAGTTACCAAGAACAGACCAAGAAAGAAATACTGTGCAGGTTTCTGTTTCAAATATATAGTCATTGCCTGCTGCTGTAATAAAGTTAACAGACCAAAATCCACATTTTGGTCAGTCATTTCAGTGTATGTTTACAAATTAATAAAGTACAATCTTACATTTGCATTTTTTTATTAAGGCAACTTTTTAATTTTACAACAGTACATTATAACATAATGGTTAAACTGAACCATAAAGTTAGGATGTTTCTAATAACATTATATTAAAATAGCAAAGCATTTCAGTAATGTTTCTGGTCTAAGGCACAAGATAGTGGTTTACATATTCTTAAAAAAAAAATTACATTAGAGAACAACTACTATACTCTGTTGAACATCTGCTATAAAAATCTTGGAGGAAATATAGAAGAAATTGATTCAACTTTTGATGAGAGTCTACTTTGTAAGATCATATTCCAGATTTGATCAAACTAGGGAATAACCAGCTACTTCTGAGACTTAATAGTTAGCTTTGGGTTGGGTGGGGTTTTTTTTTGTTTGTTGGTTTGGGGTTGGGGGGTGTGTGTTTTTCTTTGTTGTTTTTTTTTGGTTTGGTGGGTTTTTTGTGTTTTGTTTTGTTTGTTGTTGTTGTTCTTGTCTTTGGTTATTATATACCAGGACACTTTTCTCTTCCTCCTAGGAGTACAAGCATTTTGTACTCATGGCTCAGATTAAAATAAACCCTCACAGGAAAGTTATCTCCTGGCCTCTCAATCTCAAGATGATCCTGGTAACTAAGAGTATTTTTTATCAGTGCAGACAAACTACCTGGTGCTGAAAAGTTATCAGGAATACTAAAAGGAAGTGCATGGTTGAGGTTGTAGTGACATTCTCACAGGGAGCTCCTGAGGCATCAGCTCAGAAACTTTTCTCAGCCTGTTGGGCTCTGCAAAGCAGTATATATGTACCCAGTAATATAACACCAAATAGGAAATTAAATAATCAAAGAGACTGTGAGAATCACTGCCAAATTAAAAAAGTTCTTGATATACATTGCAAGGAGGCCAGTTTCTCAGGGGTAGCAATTAGAAATGTGGAAATGCATGCAATCAGGTTAAAAGTGTAACAGCAATACATCTCTCCATATCAATTTAATGTGCTGGACAATTACCAAATGTGAAAATAATCACTGTAACAGCATTTGTGGGAAAGAATGTTTCTGAAGTACTATTAAGAGTCCTCAAAGTCTACTGAAAAAACCTACTGAAGAGTATTCAGATTTTACATAAAGAAAACTCTTGAAGTAGCAGCAAGCCATCAAAACAAAGATAGGTGCAGAAAAGCCTAAAACAATATGCTAAAAATACAAAATATGTAGTTCTGTTTTTAAACTAAAAGTTACTATTTTTTTACCTTTTGTTAAGCAGGTTTTTTTAATTTTCACTTTAAAATAATAGCACTTTTTTCAGGTTGAATTAGGAACTTTAATGCAAGTCTTTGCTGTATTACTCATAATGCAACAATTCAAAGGAGTAAGATTCAGTGCATGATATCATACTATGTCTTCACTGGGGCTGGGCAAAGGAGAGACGCACACGTGACCATCTGTATCAAGAAGTAATCCACCATTAATTTATATATTAATAAATAAATACAACCTGCATCAGCAAAAAAGAAAAGAACTTGAATGTAAATCACATGGAAGTATTTTAGCACCACAGTTACCGTGCTACTGTACTGCACCTTTCTGAAGGTAAGTTGCCATTTACTCAGCAGTAATTTGTCCACATACAAGCTGATAATGAATACAGAACCGGACACTGAATTTACACCATGATCACTTTTGTAGCACGTAACTTACATTTCTGCTGAGTTATACAGTGTCAAGTATTTGACTGGTAGTAACACGCTGCTGTTTCAAAAATGTACATGGTTGCTGACACACAGTATTGCACTGCCTAAAAGTTAGCTGCTGGAGTTAACTGTATTCAAAGTCAGGCCCTTCACTGTTACTGAACAGCAAAATATAAGCCTTGCACAAGCAGCACACTGCACTCACCGTTTGGGAATAACCACCACCATTTCTGACATTTACTCCACCCAAGCTTCAGCACCTAACTCAAGGGTAAGTTAGACACCTGTGATAAAATGAATTAATCATCTGTATGTCTAACTGTGTCTTAATTCCAGTACAACCAACTGTTACCTTTGAAGACACAGGGTGAATCAAGATGTCATGGCTACCTTTTGCATTGAAACCAAATGGTTAAACTATT
Organism: Cariama cristata; assembly: GCF_000690535.1. Classification (NCBI taxonomy): domain Eukaryota; kingdom Metazoa; phylum Chordata; class Aves; order Cariamiformes; family Cariamidae; genus Cariama; species Cariama cristata. The sequence goes on from NW_009603696.1 coordinate 52,477, forward strand.
CAGTAAGTGGGAGACCAGTTTCCCTGCTGTTCGGAAGGAACTCCAGACTACCTTTCCTTTACCCCAAACAACCCTAATCACAGGGCTATATGCTACTTTGAGGAAAAAGAGAAGCTATCCTGTCTCTAAACAGGATAGAAATGTGATTGCAGCCTGGTCGTTAGTTCACTGTTTTGGGGAACAGGGAAACCAGGTTCTTGTTCTTTTCCCTGCTCTCTGGAATAGCCCTTCTCCCTAACAGCTCTGACTCTTCAAAGGCTGCAGGTCATGAGGAGGTCATAAATATCAATTATTTCATTTCTGTGTAAAACATAGCAAAGAAAAGGACCTTTAATAGAGACACAAGAGAGCTTCAAATTTCTGTGCTTGGACGTAGAGGATGGTCATGCAGTTGTTTGATGCATCTAACAATCGCCACTGGGAACAACTTCGTAAAAATGAGGAGACAGTAATGTGACTAAGCTTTCTGAAAGGTGATCGGTAGGATGTTTAGTGTGAAAGCTATAAACTTCAGTTGACATATGTAATCTTGCATTTCAAACTTCCAAGTTAATTTTCTTTAATTACCGAGATCAGAGATTTCCACGGAATTTTTAATCAGTTGCTATAGAAATGCTCACATGCACAGCTCGGCACCCCCAGCTGTGAAGACAGTCTCGAAGCAGTAATGCTTTTGCCATAGCTTATTGTTTTAACTGAATGCCAAGATTCACTTGGCCCTGTAAGCCCAGAAGCTACTGCACTGAATATATTTTGCCTTATAACAGAAAGGTGTAATAAAAGTGCCTATGGCCTTTTTCACATTCTTGTATGAGTTGGGGGTTTGTTACAATTTCAATGAAAAGCTCATTTAACTTCTAGACAAAAATTTTGTTAAACAGTTAGCAAAAACAAATGTTCATGTTCATATTCTTTATTTTCTATCCCCAGTATCTTTCTCTTCCATTTATTAGAATTTATTTCTCCAAAGGACAGATCAATAATGAAATTATGATTGTATGAATTCAGCAAGAAAGGAAACACTCTGCAAGAGAGAGTGTAAATCAGGGAAAGA
>NW_009603696.1:53561-53938 GCF_000690535.1 Cariama cristata
AACTAAATGCTGCTGAAAGATATTCTGAATCTGTGCTCAGCAATATGGCATGCTTAGCACAGTATGAGAAAAGTTATTAATATTAATATAAAGAAGTGGCTTTAGAACAACCTTATAGATCAGGACTGCAATAATCTCCCATAAAACCAAACTAAACCAAAAACCCCAAGAATAAAAACACCAATTTTCAATGAAAAGTTAAAGATCAGGAGGAGAGCACAAGTTATGCTGACATCAATTCTAGGTGTAATTTGATACAGAAAGAGTGAACACCCAAGTTAATATTAAGCCATTTGCTTTTTAAATAGCTCACCACTTGTACTGGTTTTGGCTGGTATTAGAGTTAACTTTCTCCCTAGTAGCTGGTACAGTGCTGT
>NW_009603697.1:0-6460 GCF_000690535.1 Cariama cristata
AGCTGCTGCTCAGTGTTTATAGGCTCTTCCAGTTCTCTGGCGTTTCTCACGAGGATGAGGGCTGTACCTGGAGACGTCCTGGGTTCAGGCTGTAGCTGAACTCCACAGCTGCAGGGTGCGGTGCTTGGCTTGTGCTGAGCCCTGCTTTTGAGAGTCACTTTGAACTTTTGCGTTTTTCCTTCTGCAGGTTGACTCCTTCAGGGAGCGGATCACGAGCGAGGTGAGTATTCCTCTGCCACTGCCACAGAATGTGATAGGACAGGAAAGAAGCTGTTCAGCCATATCTTTCTGACGGACTTGATTGCCATTTGAGCCTCTCCTGGAAGCTTAGCAGTGCTTTTCCTGTCACCAACTGGAGTGAGGTTATGTAGCCTCATGGCTTTCCTGGCATCTTCTCACCTTGGCTTAGTGTGATGGTTGGCAGCAGGCAGAGCTTGTGTTCTCTCCTCTTTCCTGCCTTTGGACAGTTTATTTCCCCAGTGTTCTTGCCTGCTAGTGGGAACCTTGCAGAGTTGCTTCACATCATTGTTCTTTCTCTCTCAGGCGGAAGACCTGGTAGCAAACTTTTTCCCAAAGAAGCTGTTAGAACTCGATGGGTTCCTTAAGGTAAGGTATATGTTATTCTCTGTATTCTTACTCATTTTCAAGCTACAAGTTGAAAGTGACATGGCAGGTCTTGTCCTATGTATTTTCTTGTGTATTTCACCTTACAAAGGTTACAAAGATGCAAAGCAGTGGCTAGGTTGCTTATGTATATTTGAGTGCTGTTAGCTCTAGAGGGGATGCTTTCTTTTTTAGTTTTCTTTGTGTGATCACCACATTTATCTTATGTATTCGGCAACTTTGAGCTGTCCTTTGCAATGCTGAGGTCCCACAGGGACTCCAGCATTGCAGACAGTTGATAGCTTTGATCACAGTTGAGCTGGCACGCTGTGCTTGGGTGGAGGGAGGTCTTGTCACAGGCCTATTGTTAGACCCTTTTTTTCATTCATCCTTATTTTATAGTTGGATAAGAGGGAGGTCTGAATCTTTTGCCTTTTTATTGTGTTTGGTGTGATAGAATTCATTAGTACATAATTAAATAACGAATCTGCTTTATTTTCCAGGAGCCTATCCTGAATATTCATGATCTCACTCAGATCCATTCGGACATGAACCTCCCAGTGCCTGACCCAATTCTTCTCACAAACAGCCATGATGGTCTGGATGGGGTAGGGTTACTCTCTTGGCTGTGATCCCTACTTCTATTAATTAAAACTGCATGGTTTGCTCTGTGCTGGGGTAGGGTATTCTTATTTAATAACAGGCTGTGGCTCTCCCAAAGGCTTTTAGGAATTGGTCTCTCGAGCCTGGGAAGTCTGCTGGAGATAACACTGTGCTCTGCACTCCTCCTTTGTTTTTAAAGAAGGATGCTTAGAAACCAGGAGCATAGCAGAGGCTCTAAAGTTTTCCTTATTTCTTTTGCAACATTGTCATAGCTTACGATTAGTTTGTGAGTAAAACATTTTGTATATTTTAGCCAAATATGAAAAAGAGGAAGCTGGAAGACCGTGAAGAGACCTTTCAGGGTAAGAGTCCCCAAGTCTCTTGTATGGCTGCCTGCCCCTTGAACCAGTGCACCATGCCTTAGGGATATGAAATCACGTGAGCCCCACTTGTCCTGTCCTGACAGCAGCTGCTACTCGTGCAGGCCTGTCCCTGCAACCTCTCAGAGCCTGACCTACGGACGTCCTGTTGTGGAGGAGTCAGGTTCCAGGTCTTAGAAGCATAATTAGGACTTCTCTGATAGCCATAAGTAGTACTCGCTTGCTCTTGGCCTGCTGACAGAGGCAGCTCATCTCTATGTGGCTCTGTGCTGAAAGCTTCTCTTGTCTGGAGGAAGATACCCGGCTTTGGATTAAGCTGAGGCAGAAACAGCTCATACTCATGCATCAGGAAAATCCTTTTTGCCCAGCCTCAGCAGACTAGAGCCCTTCAGCTCTCGTCTCCACTCTGTCTTTTCTCTTTTCCTTCCTTTGTGGTAACTGCTGTTATCCCATGTCAAATTTCCCCTTCCCCACAGGTTAGCTATAGCCTGGCTCAGTGTCCACTACTAGCCTTTGTGGGAGATAAGACGCTCAGGTGGACCTTTGGTCTGATCCCCTGGCGCAGCTGTTCCTACGTGTTGCTAATGCAAGGTGGTTTTCTCCTCTGCTGCTAGGTACCAAAGTGTTCATGATGCCCAATGGGATGCTGAAGAGCAACCAGCAGCTGGTGGACATCATTGAGAAAGTGAAACCAGAAATCAGGCTGCTTATTGAAAAGTGTAATACAGTGAGTATGAGTGCTGGAGCAAGTGGAGACAGTAGGATGCTTTTGCTTCTGCAGAGGCAAAGCTGCTCTGAGTGGAAGGAGCAAGCCCCTCTGTATTCTGTAGATGAGGAAAGGCAGGATTCATATTGCAGTGTCTAAAAGTGGCTAGGAGGTCGGGGTAGGGGAATAATGTTTTTCTGAGCCCTTTGAGCGCTCTGTAGTTCACCTCCTGAAGGAGGAGGATGTCTGCTACACAGGCCTCCTTGAGGCTTTTCTTCACCCCCTTTTGCAGTCACAAGTACCAGCTCTGCTTGTGCTGGTTTGTGTGGTGTCCCAGCCATGTGGGAATTGATCTCCTCAGAAGTGTTGCATGAGCATGAACGACCTGCAGGAGTTTATCATGAACTGCGTGGCAAAGGCAGGGTCCTGGGGGGGCTTTTGGAAAAAATTTTTATAGAGGTTTCTGTGGAGGTGTTGGCATTGATCAGTGTTGTGATCTCTCCACCGCAGGTCAAAATGTGGGTGCAGCTTCTCATCCCCAGAATAGAAGATGGAAACAACTTTGGTGTTTCTATTCAGGTAAGGCACCGCTGGCTCTGTGCCCTGCTGTAGGAGAGAGCTGTACTCCAGGGACATGGATCTCTTTGGTTCCTCTGAATCTTTCATTTGATGGTGTCCAGCAACTGCAGTCATGGGGTTGGTTTAAGTTTTAAAACCCAAACCTGAGCTTGACATGGAACTGCTGAGACATGTTGCTTTCAGAGCCCTGAAGGCCAGCTGCAGTCTCATGAAGCTAATGGCTTCCTTGTCTTCCCTGCAGGAGGAAACAGTTGCTGAGCTTCGAACTGTGGAAAGTGAGGCAGCATCCTACCTGGACCAGATTTCTAGGTAGGCATGCAGAACAGACCTCTTTGTTGGGATCCTCTTGGGAAAAGCAAAATGCTTGGGGAAGGTCCCCCAGCTTCTCTAGGGCAGCTTGGGCCTGAAAAAAACCTTGGTACTATTTATCTGACCTTTAGTGTCTCCTTTTTCCTACCAGATATTATATCACAAGAGCAAAGTTGGTTTCCAAAATAGCTAAGTACCCTCATGTGGTAAGTAAATGGGGAAGTGGAGATTTACGTGTTATGTGCTGCTGCTTTTTGGGACTCTTTGGGCCACTTCATCGCTGTCCTTTTTGAGCTGAGGGTCCTGGGGGAAAAGAGGGGATCATACAAGGATGCAGGACATCTGCATTAGAGAGCAAGCTGAAGGGGGGATTCCTTTGTAAAAGGTAGGACCTTCACTTGGTGTGTGGGAGGCATAGCTGAGCTCAGGCCACTCAGCCATGTGTCTCCTCTCTATAGGAGGACTACCGCCGTACAGTGACAGAGATTGATGAGAAGGAGTACATTAGTCTGCGCCTGATCATTTCAGAGCTGAGGAATCAATATGTAAGTGAAAAACCAGACCTTGCACTGGCTCACTGCACAGCAGTGGAGAGAGCCCTTTTGATCCTTCTGCTGCTCTTCCCTTTCCTTATGAGTACACCTAGTCCTGGCAAGAAGCTTGTCTCTGCTCTGCTCTGGTTTGACTCTAACGAGAAGGGCAGACTGTTGCCTCTCCACCATCTCCTAGAAATGCAGGTGTTTCCCACTGAGTGTTCACAGGAGTCTAGCACAAAATATTGCTTCCACCTCTGTGGGAACCTGTGATCCTAAACTCTTCATGCAGTACAAGCTATTCCTGGGGTCTGTAAAGAAATCTCTCTTTGGTGTTACATGCAGTGGCTTCTGTAAAGTCTGGCTGAGAGAAGCCCTTATCTTAACTAGGTGTGTGATTGCATGCAGGGGTTGATGGTAGTGCCACGGTGAGCTGTGCTGCTGTTTTAACCAGTGCTCATCGTGAAAGCTGAACACTGAATGACTCCACCCTTCTTGTCTGAGTCCTGTTCTCCCTTTTTGCAGGTCACTTTGCATGACATGATCCTTAAAAACATTGAGAAGATCAAGAGGCCTCGGAGCAGCAATGCTGAGACCCTCTATTAAGTGTCAACGTTTGAACTTGAGAACTGTTCAGTCAACTAAAGACCGTCATTGCCTTGGTTTGTTACGTGACTATCGAGATGGGAAACTGGCTGGAAATAGTATCGCATTCTTAGTTAAACTCTAAAGAAATTCTCGCCTAGTTTTGTGGTTGGTTTTGTTCAGGTCTCAGGAGCTCTCCCTCCCTCTAGTGACTGATAATGAGAAGGCCGTGGTGCTTTGGGGTGCCCTAGAGGCTGCTGCAGAGTGAGAGCACCAGCCAGGCAGGAACATTCCTTCATGCCTTTCCTCCTACCTGAGTAGGAATGACATTAGAGACCAAGCCCTCATCCTGTCCCATCTCTTGGCTGGAGGCTTCACTGGGATCTCTGGGAATAGGGCAGACAGTCTTCAGCACGAGAGCAAGCCTAGGTGGTGGTGCAGTGGCTGAGAAGCTCGCTGTCTTCACTGCTGGCTGTAGCTGGGCCCCTCTGCCGCTGGCGCTCTGCACTGGCCCAGTACAAAGGCAAGGGAACCTGCCCCTTCTGGGCTGGTGGCAGCAGCCATGCTCCGGTGCCGCTGGGCAGCCTGCACTCCTTTTCTGGCTCTCTTCTGACTCAGCAGAGCCTGCTCCACCTGTCTCTGCCTTGTCAGTTCTGGCTAGATCAGCACAGAGTGTGAGGTCGTGCTTGAAACTAGGGCTGGTGGCTGTCCTGGCTGGTCGTGAGCTCAGGTGGCTTCCGTTCCTGTTTGCGATTTGACTCAAGCCACTTCCTTGGCTAAAACCAACGTTACTTCACATACATCCTAGTGCCCCTTCAGCATGAGGTGCTTTTGCCCAGGGTGAGAGAAAGGAGGGGCTGGAGGTCTGATACTGAAGTCCTGATAGTCTCTGCAGATGGTCAGGCTGAGACCTGCTGGCAGTGCTCCCCGCTGCCTGGGCAGAGCAGGCCAGCTGCAACAGTTGGTGGTTGGGGGTGAGGATGGCTGATACCCACCTGGTACCATTGCAGACCTTGTAGTCTTTCCCCTGCAAAGGGCACGCTTGTGTGCCTGCTGATTCCTCTTAAGCTGCCAGAACGTTTCATGGTCCATTACAAACCCCTTTGGAAATGACTGGTTGTGTTGCGTCAGTTTTTGTGTGTGGCAAGTGGGCCCATAACGCTGCAGGCTCCAAAATTTTCTTATTTATAGTATTTCTACTTAAGTCCCCTATTCAGGGAACGTTAAATCATTTGTTTCAGGAACCTCGCTGTTTCCCGGGTCTCGCTGTTACACCTGTATATTCTTATTGTGCAGTAGCCTTAATAGTTGTGTTAACCTCATTGTAACAACAGTGACAAATGGAATGAACTTTCCTTTTTTTACTTTGTTTTTGTTTCTTCTGCTTCCACATCTAAGAGCCATGTTGTCTCTTGCTGGTTTCCCAGGGATTTGCCCAGAGTGTGGAGGGCCGCTGGCCCTTGCTATAGACTCTTCTGTTGTTGTTTGTAGTAAGTCGACTCTTAGTCTTCCCACTAATAAATATTCAGTAACAAACCAACTGCATTCTAGCTGCTGTCTGGGAGCAGCACTTCCCCTTGTGTTTCTTTGTATTGACTCCTTTTAATTTGTTTGGCTCTCTTTGCCAGATGAAAGTATGTAAACTTTTACCATGTCAAGAAATTAAAGTAAGGTACTTGGAATTCTTTTAAGGTAGCCCCTTGTGTCTGATACCGAGCTCTTAGGCTGTGCAGCGTTAATGTCTGTTGTGGTCCTGCCTTTCTCACGTCCAGTTGCTCCTTCCCTGCGTTTTCCTCATTCCTCTTTTTGAGTGTGTTGTAAACTGCTGTGCGCTGCTTTGTAGGTTGTCTGTTCCTCTCGCATGCCCTACATTGGGCCCATGATCTTGGGTTTGATGTGATCTGCCCCATCTCAACCCAGTGTGTGGGTCTCCCGTCATCTCTGTTAAAATAGAGGGAAGAGATCTGTGTGGTGTTTCTCTAGGAGTCTGCAGCCTGCTCCATGGCTGCTCATGCACCTCTGCCACGCAGGTGTCTGTCCGGGGGCAGCTGCCTGGATGCCACACCAGGTGCGTGTGTTCGGTGCGCGGTCCCTTGGCCTCTTGGCCGCGGCGCGCAGGTGGTACCAAAGCGGACGCAGGCCACCCTGCGATCCCCCAGCCT